>NC_068556.1:12826666-13127083 GCF_022201045.2 Citrus sinensis
TAGAAATATCAACCCAAGGTTCATTAGGTATGGGCAGAGGGTTATACAATCCATAGGGTAAAACTCTAGGCTTAGCATGTTTACAAGTGATACACTTCTCACATATTCTTTCAACATCACGTTTCATGAAATGAAATGTGCCATCTTTGAAAACCTATCAACAACAACAAAAATAGAATCATTTCCCCTTACATAGAAATATCAACCCAAGGTTCACTAGGTATTGGCAGAGGGTTATACAATCCATAGGGTAAAACTCTAGGCTTAGCATGTTTACAAGTGATACACTTCTCACATATTCTTTCAACATCACGTTTCATGGAATGAAATGTGCCATCTTTGAAAACCTATCAACAACAACAAAAACAGAATCATTTCCCCTTACATAGAAATATCAACCCAAGGTTCACTAGGTATGGGCAGAGGGTTATACAATCCATAGGGTAAAACTCTAGGCTTAGCATGTTTACAAGTGATACACTTCTCACATATTTTTTCAATATCACGTTTCATATGTGGCCAAAAGAAGTGTTCTTTTAAAACATCTAAAGTCTTTGCAGTGCCAAAATGTCCCATTAAACCACCCCCATGAGCTTCACGCTCAAGCAATTCACACAAAGAACTATGAGGGGCACACAATTTATTTTCTCTAAATAAAAAGCCATCATGCCTGTAGAACTTACCAAATGAAAATTGCTCACAAGCATTAAACACATTAGCAAAATCAGGATCATTAACATATAATTCTTTAATGTACTCAAATCCTAACAACTTTGCATTTAATGTAGAGATAAGTGCATACCTTCTAGATAATGCATCAGCTACCACATTCTCCTTACCTTTTTTTATATTTGATCACATAAGGAAATGGCTCAATAAATTCAACCCATTTGGCATGTCTCTTATGTAACTTACCTTGCCCTTTCAAATGCTTTAAGGACTCATGATCTGTGTGTATAACAAACTCTTTAGGTAGAAGATAATGTTGCCAAGTTTCCAATGCTCTCACAAATGCATACATCTCCTTGTCATAGGTAGGATAGTTTAGGGCTGCTCCACTCAATTTCTCACTAAAATAAGTAATTGGATGCCCTTCTTGCATCAAAATAGCTCCAATACCTATACCTGAAGCATCACACTCAATTTCAAAAGTTTTAGCAAAATCAAGTAAAGCAAGTAATGGTGCAGAAACCAATTTCTCCTTAAATTAGATTAAATGCCCTTTCTCCCACATGTTTCTTCACAATTTCAGTTAATGGTGCAGCAAGGGTGCTAAAATCTTTCACAAAGCTTCTATAAAAACTAGCCAAACCATGAAAACTTCTTACCTCACTTACACTTTTAGGTGTAGACCACTTCTGCATTTGATCCAAATTGTGTATTTGGCTGCCCAATAGCTTGAATAATGCCTACAATGCCTTGTCTTCTCTTCAAGCCCAATTCATGATGTCTTGCATCTTGAATTGCATTTTCAATCCATATTTTCTCAATTAATCCATTTAGAGCAGCTTGCATCTTTTTGGTTCTAGCTCTTGTAATTGCGCCTCCATGAATGTGCAAAGGATCACTTAAAGCTTTAATGGTATTCCTTTGAATTATTATTATTTATTATTTATTTACTAGTTGTTTAATTTCATTAAAAAATTTGAATTAGTTGTTGTGTTATTTGCTTTTTTTTTTTGAAAACCCAATTGACCTCCCCTTGGGTTACTTAACCATAATTTCATTTAGTATTGTTGCAAGGTTCTCTTATTAGTTGAGTCTAGAGTTAAAGATCCATCACAACCCAAAATAATTCTACCTTTAAGGAAGGTCAATCCACTATTAGACCACTATTGTTTGATGGAAATAATTACCATATTGGAAAACTAGGATGATAATTTACTTGCAAACTTTAAATTATGAAATATGGTAAGTTGTTTGTGATGGTCCATTCATGCCAACGATTTAAAATGAAGAAGGGGAAGAAATCTAAAACCTTTATGTGAATGAAATGAGGGAGAAAAGAGAAAAGCTACCTTAAACTCCAAAGCTATGAATGCCCTATTTTCTGCTTTCGATAAGAAAGAATTTCATAGTCTCAGGTTGTTCTAATGCATATAAGATTTGGAAGAAACTTGAGGTAGTTTATAAAGGTACAAATCAAGTCAAAAAGTCTAAAACCCAGTAGATATAGTAGGCAATACGAATTTGTTCCAAATGAAACAAAATGAGAGTGTTCATTTCATGTATACTAGATTAACAGACATTGTAAACACTCTAGAAGCCCTAGGAAAAACCTTTTCAAATAACGAGAAAGTTAAGAAAATCATTAGGTCATTGCTAAAAGAATTGAGATCTAAGAGAACTGCCATTAAGGAAACCAAAGATTTAAACACTTTATCTATTAATGATCTAAATTGGCTCACTTATTTCTTATGAGAAAGATTTAGCAATTGAAAAAGGTACTGATGACAAGAAGAAGAAGAAGAGCACTGCTCTTAGAGCTTCAAAACCTGAAAGTGATGAAGAAAGTAAATTCAAAGATGAAGATATGGTGATCATTGCCATAAAACCCAGTGAGCGAAGAAAGTTCAGAAACTTTAAAAACCAAAAGGAAAAGAAAGAAGCAATTATATACTTTGATGCAAGAAGCCTAGACACATAAAATTAGAGTGTCCTCTCCTCAACAAGGTAAAAGAGAAAGTTATGGTAGCAACATGGGATGATATCTGCCTAATAAGGACATCTTGTTAGGATTTGATATCATTCACCAGATAAAACACCTCATGAAATGTCACACCTAGCACTTATGGCAATAGGAGAAGAAGATGATGAGGTAAGTGATCTTCATTCTTATGTGAATTGTTTGAAGCATTTATTGAATTGCATAATGACTTAAAGAAGATAGGAATAAAAAAAGTTTCCCTTAAAAAGAAAAATGTAGAACTTTCAAAATGAGAGTAATATTTTAAATGAAAATATTAAGATCCTAGAAGTATCAAACAAAAGTTTGCATGAAGAAATTTCATCTTTATAAAAAAAAGAATATTTCATTTAGGCATGAAGATCTACTTATAAATGATTTGAAAAAGGCCTTTAAAAAAAATGATTTGAAAAAGGAAAATGGAATGCTTAAGAAAAAAAAATGATGAGCTTAATGATATTGTCTTAAAATTTACAAATGAGAAAAATATTTTTGATAACTTGCTTGGTTCTAAAAAATGTGTTTGTGATAAAGGAGGTATATTATAAGAATTACTTTGTTAAGGCGGCCTCCATTAATGATCAAATCACATGCCATTGTGGCAATAGAAATGATCAAATCCTATTAAGAGAAATGCATATTATGAAATCAAATGTGTTTAGATTCCAAAAGGAACCATTGCTAACACTCAAGGACCCAAAAAACTTCGGGTACCTAAAACTTGAGATTTCTTTTGCAAGGATCAAAGAAGAAGAAAAATAAATGGTACTTGGACAGTGGATGCTCAAGACATATAACAGACAATTACTCTTAGTTTTTGAGTTTTACCAAGATCGAAAATGGTGGAAAAATATCTTTTGGAGATAATTCAAAAGGCAAGATTATTGGTATTGATAATGTCGGTAAAGATTCTTAGACACTACTTAGTATTAGTCAATTGTGCGATAAAGATTATAGAGCCATTTTTGATAAAACAAAATGTGTTATTGAGAATGCATGTGATGGTAAAATTTTGTTTGTTGAAAAAGGATGTGTTAATGTATACACAATTGATATAGATTGTGCATCAACTCAAGACAAATATTTTTCTGCATTACATGATGATATTTGGTTATGGCATAGAAGGCTAGGTCATGCAAAACATGGATTTGGTTTCAAAAAATTCAAAAAAATGACCTAGTTAAAGATCTTCCAAAAATTGGTTTTTATAAATATAGGATTTGTGAAGCTTGTCAATTTAAAAAGCAAATCAAAACTTTTTTCAGAAACAAAAATCATATCTCTACTTCAAAACCACTTCAAAATTTTCATATGTATTTATTTGGACCTTTTGGATATGCAAGTTTAAGTGCATGCATTATGCATTTGTAATTATTTATGATTATTCTAGATACACATGGGTATTGTTTGTAGCTAATGAAGATGATGTCTTTGATGCTCTTAAAATATTTTGTAAAAATGCTCAAAATGAAAAAGGTTATTAGGAGTAATCATGGTGGAGAATTTGAAAATCATGATTTCAAAATTTTTTGCAATAACTTTGGCATAGAACATCAATTCTCATCACCAAGGACTCCACAACAAAATGAAGTAGCTGAGAGAAGGAACAGATCTATTCAAGAAATGGCTAAGACCATGTTGAATGAAAATACTTTACCAAAATATTTTCCGAAGCCGTCAACACCGCTTATGTTTTAAATTATGTTGATTGGACCTTATCTCAATAAAACTTCCTATGAACTTTGGAAAGATAGAAAACCCAACATTGGTTATTTTAAAGTTTTCGGATACAAATGTTTATACTGAATACTAAAGACAATCTTAGTAAATTTGATCGAAAATCCAATGTTGGTATCTTTCTTGGATATTAAAAAATACAAGCAAACCTTATAGAGTGTATAATAAAAGAACATTGATTGTTGAAGAATCTATGCATGTTACACTTGATGAATCTAACCCTTCCTCAATGGAGAAAGTTATTGTTAATGATGATGCAGATGAAGAGTTATAAAAGCAAAAGTCTTCAAATGACAAACAAGATAATGCACCATGTGAGAATCAAGAGGAGCGACAAGAAGAACAAACTAATATGTAGCAAAATGAAGGTAATTCTCAAACACTCCCCAAGAAGTGGAGGTATGGTTCTTCTCACCCTAAAGAATTAATCTTAAGAGATCTTTCACGAAGTGTTTGAGGATTGAGTTTAGGTTAGTGTTGAAATGACAATGACTTTCTCAAATTTTAATTCTTTAGTTTTGTTGGAGAAAGGGATGGTCATTAAAAGGAAAATTGGTAATTAGATGAACTATGTAACACTCCATTTAAATTACGTTTTAATATAAATATGAATTCTAAAAAAATAAGTTTTACATAGCAAGCAAAACTTCTTTACAAAAGGTAGGAGACATACAGAGATTCCTTAATATTTTTCTCAAAAACTTTATTATTATTAAAGCTAAGATATTTATTTTTGATTGAAACAAAGTTGAGCCCAGCTTGCTCTACTCATCGTTACTTGCAATGTAAGGACTTTATGAGCATGCCCAGTATAATAACACTTTGATGCATGTATAAATTATTATGCATATAAATGTTACAAAACAACTTTGTTAGGGCCCTAGGTATGTTGCACTACAAGGCTAGCACTTTTATTCTTTAAATAATATGCCTTTGGGCCTGATTAGTTGATCTTTTGGGCATTACGTATCGCCGTCCCCAAAAGATTACCTTTTACTAAGATTACCTTTTCCCAATATCTTGAACTTTAAGCAGAAAGTTGTCCTAGAAAAAACCCTACTTTGGCTTAAAGAATGGTTTTCAAGATATGATTACCATGTCCAGCATATAAAAGGAGATCATAACCTCATTCCAGACTTACTATCCAGACCTCCAAAATCAAAACCTTCCCAGTTCTTTTGTATCACTTCTCAGATTTCCTTCCCGATCATTGCCATGGCTAGTTCACTCCCTAAAACAGCTCTCACCCAAAAGTCTTTCCCACTCAACATTACTTTCCAATCACCTCACTCGATTCAAGACTTTGCCAGGAAATTCCTCTTTAGGTTTTTTATAAACATCTATCATATGAGTAAAGAACCTATGTTTTTTCCCAGTTTTCATCCTGATCATCTTTTCCTCATAGGATTAGTACTTCCACCTCACAGAGATATTACCAAATATGAACTTTGGTATACATGGTGTCTTACTGTTCTGTATGCCACAAAAATGGTTTTTCCTGTTTTACCCCTTCTGAATAGACTCAATAATCCAGAGTTATCCACCTCCCTTACCTGGACTCTTTTTGAATGGTTTTCACCATTACCATGGTGGCGCAAGAAGCTGCCATAGATTGCTGACACACACCACCTTCTCGACCTTCCAGACCAGGAAGGACAACAGTTCACTTCTGTTTTTATCATTCACCGTCCATATTTCCAACATCCTTATACTAGAGATTTTTGGACCCAGAATCAGAGTTATGAATGGATCAACACTTCCTTGAAGAACTTCCTTATGGAACTCAACCATATTCCTCCAGATCAACCAGAAATCCTCCACACATCTCTTGGACTAAAACATGAAATGTTTATGATCCCTACAACATCCTTATATTCCCAACCTCCCAACCATGGAATCATCATAAAAGAAGAAAAGCCAGATTACACTGACTTTTTATTCCAAGATTCCCAAGATCCTTATGAAGATTTCACTCCAGTACCTTCACCATCACCATATGATTTCCCTGGATCATCCTCTTCTCAATATCCGTCGTTTTCAACCCAACCAGAACATTTCCCTCAGCAAACTCCTCTCTCACCAAAAGCCCGAGATTGCCCTTGGCCATGTGTTCCAGGATGTTCTCATCCAGAAAGAATCCTCAAAAAAGACAAGGACCCTGATCGTGACCCTGACAAGACTAAATCCTCATATGAAGATGGAACCATATCTCTTTAAGAGATTTGTCACTTTGTAATAATGTAAAATAAAGTACTTTATGCTTTAGCTTTTTAAAGTTGTTTGTCCTTATGTAATCATGCACTTTACTTTTGTCGGCCACTACTGTACCAGTGAGCCCTACCTACTTTTGTAAAATAAGTGTGCTTGTATGCCAGCTGGAATGATCTTGATCTAGCTTTTGTCTTTGCCCCTCCTTATCTTTATATAAGGAGAAGTTATATAAGGACAATTTAGGTACGTGACTTGTTATCCGACAGTGCAGACCAGACTAGTGCCTATTCAGGATCACCTCTGGAATTTACGTCGTCGGTTTCCCGTCGATATACTCAAATGGGAAATCGAAAAAACCTTTAAAACATTTTTCATCTCGGGTTATACAACTCAAAACAAACTTTCCTTTAGTCTAAAACAGGGTACCAAACCAGATAAGAAAACAATCAAAAGTTTTCTGATGCACAGGATCCTTACTAGAAGGCAAGTGCAGAGCATACTTCCTTAGGTTTCAAAATGAACAAATTTAATTCTTTATTCTTTTTCTTTCTCTAGAGAGCTTCGTTTGCAGAGAGAGGAGAGAGGTTTAGAGATTCATGATAAAAACACACGAGAGTTTATTGCTTCAAACTTCTATATTCTATTTCTTACAAGAGAGGGGAGAATCCTTTATATAGGAGAATTCTCAGAGAAGATAGGACAAGACCCCTATCTTTTTTTCAAAAGTAAAAACAAAAGATACGACAACATGGGTCCTTGAGATCATGACTTCTCAAGTGATCATGACCTGTAGCACACCTTTTTAGAAAGTTAAGCCCATCGATCAAGACTTTTAGACAAATGGACAAAAGATAAAGCAGGCGTACAAAGACTTTTACAACTGGCAAAAGCCAAAGCATAAGGCAAGCCAAGACAAAATCATAAAGTAAAGCATAATTATTACAACAAGACAAACTACTTTATTGAAAGCAACAAGACAAACAACTTTATGGAGAGCGAAGATTCATGTAATCTTCTTTGGATGAGCTTTCGGTTTCATCGGGGTTAGTGTCACGGTTGGATTTTGGGAAAAAAGTCTTGGAGAGCTTTGGATGCTTATAGTGGGGACCACGGCAATGGGGATAAGGACAATCTCGTCGGTATCCTGGCCTTGGCGATGTTTGAGTGGCTTTGTCAACTTTGGAGGGTGTAGCGGTCGTGTCAGCATTGGGAGGTTGGGATGAGGATCCTGGTTCGTTCATGGATGGTTGTGGAAACTGTTGGAGATGTTGGCTGAGGGGAAGGAAATCTTCCCAGGGGTCTTGGGAGTCTTGGAAAAGGAAGTCAGTGTAGTCTGGCTTTTCTTTTTTGATAATGATTCCCGTGGATTTCGGTTTGGATATGGCGGATGGAGTGGGGATCATGAGGAGGTCATGTTGTGGGCCTAAGGAGGTGTGGAAGATATCTTTTAGTGGCGGAGGTTGGTGGTTTAATTGGCAAAGGTAGTTGTGAAGGACATCTTAGATTTCATTTTCAATGACAGCTAGATGTGGTGCAGTGAACCATTCATATACCTGGTCTTGAGTCCAAAAGAGTTTTGTGTCTGGATGTTGAAAGTATGGCCTGTGAATGATAAAGACTGAGGTAAACATTTGTGCTTCCGAGGCAGGCATACGTTCAAGGTTGTAAATTTCTTACAGTTGTTGGAGCTTCTTTCTCCACCATGGTATTGGGGAAAACCATTCAAGTAATGTCCAAGTAAGAGAGGTGGCTTTGTCTGGGTCAAGGAGATGTTCCAATGTGGGAGTAATTGGTAGGACTAACTTAGCGGCATAAAGGACTGTTAGGCACCAGATGTACCATAACACATCTTCAGTGGTTTCTCTGGATGGATCAAGGGTTAAACCTGTAAGGAACAGATTTTCTGGGTGGAAGGAGGAAAATGGAAAGGGTTCGGTTACAAGGTAGGCTTTCATGAAGAAGCGAAAGAGAGCTTTTCTTGTAAACTCTTGGATGGCAAAGACAGAAGAAAAGGTTTTATTAAAGGGAAAAGTTTTCTTGGTGAGAGCTTTTGGGGGTAGTGATGTAGCCATGGAGATGATCGGAAAGTGGTATGTAGTGGAAAACAGGGTGAGAGGTTTTTCTGGTTTTGAGATTCTGGATAGCATATCAAGGATGAGGTTCTGGGATCCCTTTATATGCTTGACCGAAAAGTCATATTTGGAAAACCAATCTTTTAATCTGAGTAACATTTTTTCGGGAATAGTTTTACCTTTGAAATTGAGAATATTGAGGAAGGCTGAACTGTCCATACGGATGAGAAAGTGGTGTCCAATCAGATGATACTCAAATTTTTTGATGCCATTCTTTACCGCTAAGATTTCTTTGAACACGCTATGGTAATGCTTCTGTGTGTCAGAAAATTGTCCACTAGCGTAGGCGATAAAGTATTCTTTTCCATTGATTTCTTCAAGGAGGATGGCACCCCACGATTCATCACTTGCGTCTGTCTGTAATATGCGCTTTCCATCAGTAATCAACTTTAAAGGAGGCAGATCTTGCGCAATCTGCTTGAGAGTAGTGACAACATTTGTGTGGTTAGCATTCCATTCTGGAGGCTTCTTTTTCAGTAAAGCTGAGAGGTGGCGAGTGTAGTGGTTCACATGTGGGATGAAGTCTCTAATGTAATTGATGATGCCAAGAAACTGTTGAACTTGCCTTTTGGAAAGTTGCTGATCTGGAAAGTGAAGCAATTCTTGGGCAATGTGTTTTCCTGGCTGATAATGGCCATCTTTTATGAGCATACCAAGGAATTCAATATTGTCGGTAGCAATGGTGCTTTTCTTGGCCGATAACATAATTCCATGACTTTGGACAATATCATAGAATTGAGTTAACAACTGATGATGGTCATCATGGGATCCTAAAAAAAGTAAAATATCATCAATGTAAATTAATGCATGATGCAGAATAGGCTGAAAGATGTTGACCATGGATTTTTGGAAAATGGATGGGGCAGTCTTGAGGCCAAAGGGTAGGACGGTCCATTGGAAGTGGGCATTTGGAATACAAAAAGCAGTTTTGTAACGTTCAGAGGGTTCAATGCCTAATTGCCAGAAACCTGATTTTAAATCGAATTTTGAAAAGATCTGGGCATTTTTGAGAAAAGTAAACATGCTTTGTCGACGGGGCAAGGGAAACTTGTCATCTTGTAAAAACATGTTTAATGGCTGGTAGTCAATGACTAGGCGTTTCTTTCCTCGGACAATTTCAGAATGCTTTTCAACAAAAAGGCTTGGCAAGCCCATTGAGAAGTCGTGGGCTCAATTAGACCTTGGGCTAACAATTGGGAACATTCTTGTTGGGCTAGGAGTAAGTCAGAAGGACTCATTCCTGGGTGGGTAGCTTTGGTTGGGTTAATATCTTCATTGAGTTTGAAAGGTAACTTAATGAAGAAAGATTTATTTTTCCACAATGGGTTTGGATGGGTGAACTCAGAATGGGACTCTAGACAGAAGCTCAAAAGCTTGTGTGAAATATCCTGATAGGGTTGAGGGGTTTCAGACAGATTGTAGAGTTTTAGAATGTCTGTGAAAGGCTTGAACATGGACTTGACTCGAATTCCATTGGGAAGGATTTGGAGGTGTTTGATCTGGTGAAGGATGTCAAAACCTAACAAGAGATCCTTATTAGGAGGGGTTGAACCGATAACTTTGGTCCAAATGACACAATTTGGGAAGATTTGGATACCAATGGGTTTTTTGGTAATTAAAGAGGTGGTGAAGAGTTTTCCATTGACAACTTTGAAATGTTCTTCATAGTCTGTCCAATATTCTGGTGGAAGAAGATGTGGGTTTAACATGCTGCTTTGGGCATCAGTGTCGATGAGACCAGTTGCTGGAATGGGCCTTTGGAACTTCGAGGGCAAGATTTGGAGTTTGATGGATGGTATAGGAATAGTAGTGTCAAGGGACAGTAACTGTTGGTGGAAAATGAGTTGGGACTGATCACTGTTTGAATCATCAGAGGAGTTCTGCAGTGCAAACACTGTTTCATCATTGGGTTCATCTTGTTCAGAGAAATAGAATTCCAGTTCATCCTTTTCTGGAGAGTAATATGTAGTTGCTTAAAGATGCTCAACTAACCGAATAGATTTTTCTCGCTTGTTGGAACAGTCTTTGGCATAATGACCTTTCTTCTTGCAGATGAAACATCTGCTTGATTTTCTCCGTTTAAAGTCTCTAGAAAAAGATGACTTCTTTCGGAAGAATCTGTAAGGCTTTCTAGATCGGCGAGGTGTGGATGAAAATTCTGCATTTCTGAATTTCTTAAAATGCCTTTTCTTTTTAGGACTACAATCACAATCCTTTTTCTTTTTGCATTTGATCTGCAAATAAGGCTTTTTGCAAGCACTCCGAAATGGTTCTTTGTCTTTCAACAGTTCTTTGAAAAACTGTTTCTGCTCGCAGAGTTTATCGAGACAAGTTTTGGCAAGCTGGAAGATTTTGCCAAGGGAGATGTTGTCAAGGGAAAGATTGGATGCTGTGAGTTGTCGCTGGATGTCGGGTTGGAGTTCATCTGGAAGAGAGGCTAGAAAGACATGCTTTAATGTCGGTTCATTGAATCCATTAAGCTTATAAAATAGCAAAGACATCCGCTTGTAATGGAAGTCAAGATCCTTAGCATTAAGGGAACAACATTTCATGTTAAGATAGTCTCGTCGTGCAGCTTCAAAGACTGCAGAGGGGTCTCCAAGGAATTGCTCATGGATAACGGCAAGGGCACTTGAGACTTCTAGTAATTGAACAAACTGCAATTGTCTGTAGTTGCCTAAAGAATCAAACCAATCTCTTAGAGCACCCATAAAATGAGTAGCAAACTCTCTACGGACTGAATGAGTTGTGACTCCTGGACGTAGCATTTGAAGGTCAATCCAGGCAGACATTTCATTAAGGCGATCACACCATTTATGAGATGGAAGATCATCAAATGTGAACCATGGGCCATTTGAAGATTTTTGACTGGGTGAACTGGTATGGGCTTGAGCTGGAGGGGGTTGGTTTGTGGGAGAGGATTCAGGCATTTCTTCTTCAACTTCTGAGGGAATATCAACATATGGTTCTGTATGGGAAGTTTGGCCTTGAGGAGGTTGATCAGGTTGGGCCATCAAGATTCTGGTGATATCAGCATAGGACTTTTTAGAATCACTAGTGGATACTGAGGATTCTGTGTCAATCTCAGTATGGCTATCAGAAATAACTAGATTTGAATTAGAAGTTTGGTCATCTGTAATAGAAGAGTGGACAACTGTATGGGCACTAAACTGGTGCATTGGTTGTTTATCTTTGGATTGAGATGGTGGTTGGGATTCAATTGGTGGAGGAGGTACTGGTGGCGATGCCGGAGTGTGACCAGGAGAGTGTTGGCCAGGGATGGTAATAGATGACTGATGAAATGTAACGGGTCGTGGTTGTGGTTTAGGCTTTGGTGTAGGCTTAGGTGGTGGTGGTAAGGGATTGTCTCTGAAAAGAGTATGGGTCATGCAAAATAACTTGGAAGGATCATACTGTCTAATGGGTGAAAGCATAGAGGCAAAGGGATGATAAGTTGGGCCTATGGAAGGGATAGGCGGTGACGTGGTAAAAAGGGTAGGTCGTTGTTTGTCAGATTCAATCTGAGCAAGTTCAGCTTTTAAGCGTCTGATTTCCCGTTCCTTTTGGTCAAATTCTGGGCCATAATAGCGCTGGGCAAGCATAGCTCGTAACTTAGAATCGAGTTGGGTAACTCGGGACTGGAGATTTTGGTGGATCTGCTGCATCTGTGCAGAGATGGAGTCAACTTTTGTCTAAAGTTGTTCAGTTCGTAAACTGATGTTCTCAACTTTGGAGTTGATATTCAACAAAGTATCATTCTGTGCTCTGGCATTTTGGGTTTGCCAGTTGAGGACTGATTCAAAAGGTTTGGGAGGTTCTAGGTGGCCAGATGAGGTAATTGGTGAAGGGACAAAGGGTTGGGACACAACACTTCGTTGGGAATCGGTGTGGGTGTCTAAAGGAGGAAAAGAGGAAGAATAGTCTGAAGAAGTGGATGAAAACATCATACAAGCCAGTGGGGGTTTTGGAAGTGAAAGTGGTGATGGAGTCTCAGATTTGCAATGCTTTACAATCCATTTGAGTTCTTTTTGGTAAAAGGGTAATGGAACTGGTGGAGGTGGAGGATCTTGTGGCGGTTTAGGATCATAGTGGTGGCAGGAAACTGGAGGTTTTTTCTTTTTGGGTTTCTTTTTCCTTGTGGTGGCATAATCATCATCCTTGTCCCAATCATCCCAGCAGGGACAATTTGGGTCACACATGCCTGAGCCAGGGGCATCCCATAGGAAATGGCCATGTTGCTTGGCTGGATAAACAGGGTAACCTTCAGAATTGAACCCTGAGATGGGCAGATCTTCTTGGGTTGTCTGAACCTTCGTGCATAACATAGCAAGTTTCAATATTCCACCCTATGGATAACTAAAACCTTCGTTTCTATTCTTTAATCCTAAGATTCTTTAGGTTTAGAACTCTTATCCTTGTTCAATGTCTATCTTCTGCAAGTATGCTCTGCACTTGCCTTGAAAAAGGATCATGTGCATCAGAAAGCTAGTCAGACTCTTATTCTTTCTTTGTTATGAGACAATAGATGGAACCCTGCCTTTAGACTAAGTGACCAAGGAGAGTCTGTGTCTTTTTGGGTTGTCTAGGTTCTTAATTCATCGTAAGATACGGAATGTCTGGTATCTCGCAACCACGTCATTCTCGTTTTCTAGGTATATCAGTTGGAAACCCGAGCATGCGGACTACTGGTCCAAAGGATAACTCTGTTATCATTGCTTTGGTATAACAACGCCATGTACTTAGAATACCCACTTGGTATCCGAGCCTAACACTGTCTGGCGGGTGGGTGGGCAGGTAGTTGTTGTAAATCCCACATCGCTTGGGTGCACTGAGTGAATGATAAGCTCTTATCCCACATCGCTGGCAAGCCAAAGCTCCTGGTCGCTTATAAGTGCTGGGCAGTCCTCACCCTTTGAGAGCTCTTTTGGGGCTGAGTTAGGCCCGGCCCAAGTTGGTATCAGAGCCAAGGCCCGAGGGCGAGGGTAGAGTGAATGATAAGCTCTTATCCTACATCGCTGGCAAGCCAAAGCTCATGTTCACTTATAAGCGCTGGGCAGTCCTCACCCTTTGAGAGCTCTTTTGGGGCTGAGTTAGGCCTGGCCCAAGTTGCTAGGCAGTCCTCAACTCTTGAGACATCCTTTTGGGGCTAAGTTAGGCTTCGACCCAAAATTCAAATTTTTTGATACCATTTTTCACGACTAAGATTTCTTTGTAGACTGTGTGATAATGCTTTTGTGCATCAGGAAATTGTCCACTTGCATAGGCAATAAAGTGTTCTTTTCCATTGCATTCTTCAAGGAGGATGGCCCCCTGTGACTCATCACTGGCGTCGGTTTGCAGGATTCTTTTGCCATCTGTGATAAGTTTCAGAGGTGGAGGATTCTGGGCAATCTGCTTTAGTTGATTTACAGCATCTGAGTGGATTTCTGACCAGGATGGTGGATTCTTTTTTAGAAGGGCAAACAACTTGCTTGTGTGGTGATCGACATGTGGCAGGAAATCACGGATGTAATTGATGATTCCAAGAAATTGTCGGACTTGCTTTTGGGTAAAGTTACTTTCGGGAAAGTGAAGTAACTCTTGTGCAATGTGGGGTCCAGGTTGATAATGGCCATCTTGGATTTTCATGCCAAGAAAGTCAACAGAGGTAGTCGCAATCGTACTTTTCTTGTCAGAGATCATGATCCCATGTTCTTGAATAATCTGAAAAAACTGTTGAAGTAGCTTGTGATGTTCATCATGAGTACCTGAAAAAAGAAGCAAATTGTCAATGTAAACAAGGGTATGGTGGAGGATTGGCTGAAAGATAGTGGTCATGGCCTTTTGAAAAATGGAAGGGGCTGTTTTGAGGCTGAAAGGAAGAACTGTCCATTGGTAATGGACATTTGGGATACAAAAAGCAATTTTGTATCTTTCAGAGGGATGAATGCCAAGTTGACAAAAAGGGTGTGTCTGTTGGGTAGTGGAAATTTTTGATCTTGGAGAAAATTATTGAGTGGCTGATAGTCTATGACCAATCGTTTTTTGCCACAAAGAATTTCAGACATTTTTCAACATAAAAGGCTTGACAAGCCCATTGAGAATTTGTGGGCTCAATGAGGCATTGTTTTAGCAATTGGGCACATTCTTGTTGGGCCAAAATAAGGTCTTGTGGGGTCATTCCTGTATGGGTAGCTTTGGTTGGGTTGCTGTCTTCATTTAGTTTGAAAGGTAAGGATATGAAGAACTTTGGGTTTTTCCACAACGGGTTTGGATGGGTAAAAAGGCTATGGTTTTCGGTAAAATTTGAGAATTTGATCTGTAATGGCCTAGTATGAGGGTGGTGAATTGACTAAAGAATAAATCTTTAGAGTGCTGGTGAAGGGTTTAATCATGGATTTGTAACGGAGACCAGAGGAAGTAATCTTGACATTTTTTGCTTGATGTAGGATATCAAAACCTAGGAGATCTTTGTTTGGCAAAGATGAACCAATTAGTTTTATCCAAACAACACAATTAGGAAATAACTGGATTCCTATTGGATGTTTAGTAACTAATTTAGTTGTAAAGATCTTTCCGTTTGTTGCTTTGAAGTGTTCCTCTTGAGTTTTCCAATACTCAGTAGGAAGAATGGAAGGATCAAGCATGCTTCACTGAGCACCAGTGTCGAGAAACCCAATGGTTGTGATAGGTTTATGATATTTGGAAGGGATAATTTGGATTTTGACAGAAGGTATGGGTATGGTACGATCATGAATGAGAATGGAGGAAGGTTGGATTGTGTAGATAGGTTCAAAATCAGAACTGTCACGATCACTGGATTCTGCTGGTAAGGCAAAAACTGTATCATCATTTGGCTCTTCTTGTTCAGAAAACAAGTGTTCAACTTGGTCTGTGGTTGGGGAAAATTTTGTAGTGGATTCGAGGTGTTGACAGGACAATCTTTGGCAAAATGACCTTTCTTTTTGCAAATGAAACACCTACGTTTCTTTCTTTTAGGAAACCGTTTGGAATGGGATTGCCTTTTTTTGAAAAAGCAAAACTATTTGGTAAGCCGTTTCCTGGATGGAAATGGGAATTTGGATTTCCTGAAGTGAGACTTTTTCTTGGGTGAGCAATCACACTTCTTTGGATCTTTGCATTTGATAGCCAAATAAGGCTTTTTGCAAGCAGATCTGAAAGGTTCTTTGTCTTTGATGAGTTCCTGGAAGAACTTCTTTTGTTCACACAATTTGTCAAGACATCCCAGAGCAATCTGGAATAATTTTCCAATGATAATGTGGCAATGTTGAGCCTGTGAGTAGCTGACTAACGCTGAATTTCTGGTTGTAATTCTTCTGGAAGAGATGCCAGAAATACATGCCTGAGTGTGGGATCATTGAATCCATTCAGCTTATAATAGAGCAAAGACATTCACTTGTAGTGGTAATGAAGATCTTTTGTGTTGAGAGAACAACATTTCATGTTGAGATAATCACGTCTTGTGGCTTCAAAAGTAGCACTTGGTTCTCCAATAAATTGATCATGGAGAACGGTTAAAGCCTGAGAGACATCAGAAATCTGGATGAACTGAAGTTGTCTATACTGTCCAAGACTGTCCAACTAATCTCGAAGAGAACCCATAAACCGAGTACTGAATTCTCTTAGAACAGATTGGGTTGTTGCATCTGGAACTAACATCTGGAGATCAATCCAAGCAGACAACTCTTGTAGTCTTTCTCTCTATTTTGTCAAAGGGATATCATCAAAAGTAAACCATGGACCATTGGAAGGTTTGGAAACTTTTGGCTGAGGTGGAATTGACTAAGAAGATTCACCAATTTCACCAGTTTCTTGGTTTTCTTCATCAGTGTCAACGGGTTCAGTTCTTGGGTCAGGGTCAATGGCACCAGACTGTTCAGTAGGTTCTGCCATGAGGAGTTTGGAAATATCAACTAGATTTGAATCAGACAAATTGGATGATTCAATGGATGATGAATCTTATTGTGAAGGGGAATTTTCAGTAGAGGAATCTAGAGATGGTGAATTGGAAAGTTGTTGAGCATAATACTGGTACATGGGCTGTTTTTCTAGAGAAATAGTAGTTTGGATTGGTGGTGGTTGAGTAGATTCAGGTAAAGAAGTTGGTGATGGAGAGGGTAATGGTTCAAATCTGAATGTCTGAGGATTTTGCTGAGGAATGGGTTTTTGAACTGGAGCTGGTTTTGGTGTCTTCTTTGGTTTTGGTTGAGATCGTGGATGTGGAGGAAACAAAGTATGGGTCATATGTTCGGGAGGAAAAAGATGGCGAGAAGGGATGATAGGTAGGATTAATTACTGGTAATGGAGCAGAACTTGTAAACAGGGTAGACTGGACCCTTTCTGAGTCAAAGCCCTTATCTCAGCTTCTTTTTTATCAAAATCAGGACTATAGACTCGTTGAGCAAGCATAGCCTGAAGTTCAAAGTCAAGTTGAGTAACTCTGTTATGAAGATTTTGATAAATCTGATTTAACTTACTGAGATAGTATCAACCTTTTTTTCAACCTGGTTGGTTTTGTGTGTAATGTGGTCTACCTTATGATGCAAGGTAGTGAGTGCTTGGTTCTGTGCAACAGCATTTTGAGTTTGCCAGTTTAAGACTGCCTCAAAAGAACGAGGTTCTTCCAAATGACCAGCGGGAGTTACTGCAAAGGGGACGTATGGTTTGGAGATGAAATTCTTTTGTTGGTTAGTTTGTTTTTCCAAAGGTGGGAACTGGGCTTGGTATTATGTAGATGTTGATGGGGAAAACATCATACAGGACTGTATTTTGGTAGTGGGACTAACATGGGTAATCTCAATGGGTTGATTGAAGTCTGCAGCTGAGCAAAGCGGGTTCATGTTTTCAGATCTAGGCAAGATCTTTATCATAGATGGGTAAAGGTGCTTGAGAATCAGGCTCAGGTGGATCTTCAGGATGAGCAGCATGATAGCGGCAAGCCGGATAAATGATCTTTTTAGACTTGCACTTGCGTCTTTTTGGTTCGTCATCATCTTATTTAATATCTTCCCAACAAGGACAACCTGCATCACAGTTGCCAGAGGCTGGGACATCCCTAAGAAATGTCCATGGAGTTTTGTTGGGTAGATAGGAAAGCCTTAATAATTAAAGGCTTGAATAGCTAGGTTTTCTTGTTCTGTGTGAACAAAAGTGATCATTAAAGAATAGGTAAAAGATAACTTGGGTGGTTCTGAGGACGAACTGGGTGGTGGTTTGAAAGTAAGAAGAACAGTTCCATCTGAATTTTTCTGAAAATGACTTTCAGAAGTTTGTATAGGTTCGGAATTTTGATGAAATTGTTCATAATTGGACAACCATTCTAAAGGCATGAGTTTGATCAATTCTTGTCGGGGAATTTGCCTTGGGATTTGAATGACGGTTGGGATCTCTTCAGATTCTGCAAGAATCATAAGAGCTTCTGAATTTACAGTTTGTGGAGTTGGCAAATCCAAAGCATGATTTTGTAGTTGATAAACAAGCTGATGGTATAGGGTAGCTATTTTAGCTAAGGTGATTTGTTCAGCTCCTTGAAGCTGGATCTAAAAGGTAAGTAAAGCACTTCCGGCATGGAGGGTGGTTAGGACTGTGCCAATGATGGCATGCTGATATTGCTTAAACCTGGTGTCAAGTAAAGCAATTCTAGCTGTGACAGGTAAGCCTTTTCTCCCATGAAGAGTGAGAATAAGACGAACACCTCCAAGGTAAAGATGTGTATAGCCTTCACGTTTCCATGCAGAGATCAATTCTGAGGGGATCTCAAGAGTGACATATTGTTCAGCTGTAGTAGCTTGCAAAGCACATTGATTGAGTCAGGATGACTGGATATATTCCTTCGAATGGGGTCTGATACAAGTGATAGGGACTGATCACTTGGTGGAAATCAGGGTTTTGATACTTCTGGTAAAGGACGGTTTTTTATACAAGTGATAGGGACTGATGAGAGGTAAAGAGGATTCATTGATTTGAACAGATTCAAGAACATAGGAGTATTCAACAAGATTTTCTATTTTACTGGCTGTTTGTTTAGTACAGGATTTAGAAAAAGAAAGAGTAGAAGAAAGAGTAACTGGAGAAGACGACGAAGCAGGAGTAGTTGAGGATGATGATGAAGTCATGAGATTAAGATTTTCTATTCTTTAAAGCTTTGATTCCTAGGTGGTTAAACTCTTATAACCTATACCAACATCTGAGAATTTCGTGTATGGCTCTGATACCAGCTGGGTATTCTAAGTACGTGGCCTTGTTATATCAAACTAGGGATAGTCCATGAAATGCATGCAATCAATGCAACTTATATCATAACATGTGAAGTTCATAACAACAAAATTAACATAGTAAATAAGAAAATATCATAATATAGGCGGCATAGACGACCATATCACATTATAATAGTTATCACAAGATAAAGGAATTGTTAAAATTGAAGTTAAGAATTTTGTCCCTACGTTGCAGTTGAAGTGTTACTTACCTCTTGACCTTGACTTTTCTAGACTTTTCTAAATTGAGGATTTCTCTACTCTTAATGTTATAACTTAGAATAGAAGAAGGTAAAATTTCTAGGTTACATTGAAAATGAAAGGGGTAGGGGGTATTTATAGGATTTCTTAAGGCTAATGGATTGTTAGGATTTTCCCACCATAACTCTTGATAAATGGTTGAGATTATCCTTCATAAATATCTTACTAAATTCTAGAATTCTTAACTATCTCTATAAACTTCTCTTACATCATCACTCATGTTTGGAATTAAATATTTTATATTATTATTTTTATTGTTATTATTATTATTATTTTAATACTTAACGGAGATTGTTAACTTAAAGTAAATTCTATTATATTTAAGTTAATAAATTTCTATTATATTTAAGTTAATAAATTGTACCTCACAAACTCTGCATCAAAATTGATGAAATGCAATGGTCAAAATAGTTTTGCTTCAATAAGATAACCATTATTTTGTTTCTAGACAATTCCTCAAATATTTAGCAATAGGACTAAGATTACAAGGTAATGGTTCTTCAGAAAGGAGAAGAGGAAAAAAAAAAAAGAAGAGAAAAAGGAAAGTATTGGTAGCATGGGGGAGATCTGGCTCTATATAATAAGATATGTTAGAAGAGCATCATGGTAGGTAGAGATAATGTTTCACCTAGTTGAGTATAAAAATAAAAATAAAAACAATTAGTAAGATATAGTAGTTTCATACTAAAAGATTTCACCTGAAGCAATTAAAACACACTTTTGTTAAAATATAAAATGTTGGTAGGGTGGGGGAGATATGGCTTTATAGAACAAGATATGTTAGAAAAGCATCATTTTATGTAGAGTAAACAGTCAGGGTAATGTAGTAAAAGATTTTAAGTACCCTTCAATATCTATTTCTCTTAGCTACCTATTCATTTTGAGCTCGGTGAAATTATCAATAAATTTACTAGAAGCTACATGGTGCAATTTTTTTCAATGAGTTTAAAGTTGTACAATTAATATCCTATCAAAGAAACGGTCCATAATAATTGAAAAAAAGGAAAAAGGAAAAAAATTAAAAATAATTTTTGGCATAAATATCTCAAATAGGATTAATTATTACACTAGTAAATTAGCATTACACTGTTCATGGGTATTACAACCTAGACACTTTGCTAATTTGTTTTTTTTTTCAAGCATAAATGTGATAAACAGTTAAAACTATCAACATCCAAAACTAAGTAATTTAACATTTATGTTGGCAATATTTGTAAATGATTTTTTGAAGGTGAACTAGGAATTTGTTTTAACAACAACTTACGTTTTCCTTAGAATTATCATTATCAATTCCAATTTTATTCTTATCCACATCAGTACACGTTGTGGACTTGTGGTGTTCTTTTATCTTTTTTGGATAAACTGTGCATCAAAAGTTGATGTTTGATTTTGTTGAGTTTGTTTTATGCTTTTTATAATAGTGACAAATAACATGTTTAGCAAAGCAAAAAGAAGTTTGCTAGCATCTAACTTTATGGAAAATTTTCAATGGCCAGACAGTTGATTTTTTTTATATATCTTTTTATGTTCATTCTACTTCTGTCTTAGATATGGACATGAGAAGAAAATTTGTTTTTTTTTGTCATGTAGCAAATGAAATTAGGGTTCATGCCCATCATACTCAAATAGGTCTAAATCAAATGAAGACATTATTATTGGTATTGGCCAATTAGTTTTAGCATTTTGCTAAGCCAACACTGACATTTTTCAAAATATATTAGGAAGTAGTGAAGACCATGATTACATTGTTAAAGAGCCTACTTCGATTTGACTTTTGGCCTTAAATTTAATGGTAGAGAAGCCTTCAAATTTAAGGGCTTGCAAGACATTACGAAATGATGGTGACTATAAGTTGGCATATGTTAGAATGCTTTTGTGTGAGCATGAGAGGATAGGTGGAGTTTGATTAGGAGTTTGCATTTCTAACTTAACAATGATTTTTACTGTATTTTTGCTTCGCTCACACTATCTCTTGAAGTCACTTTACGATCATTGAAAGTTCATGTCCATGCATTTAAAAAAAAAAACAAGAAAACAAACAGATCCCATGAATTTACAAAACTATCAATGCTATTCAGAATTATAACATTATCATTGAAAATCAGGATAATGCCAGAACACATAAGGTTAGACCTATACAAGCAAATATGGAGAAAATCATCGAAGATATACAATATGATTAGGATGAAATAGAAATTCATCATCCGGACACAATTATACCACCTATCCTAAATTAGATGGACCTATTACAACAAATAATCAAATCAATGGAGTAAACTTGTAAGGAGAATTAGGCATTAAATTCTCTATTATAGTTACTTGAATCACAAGTGCCTTCACATTGAGTTGTTCTAGATGTTGTTCCAAGCCCCGGAGCTACAATGCAAACTAAAGCCAAGATGGACATAGATGAGGAAGATTGAGAGTTCTAAAGAAATACAGAAGGGAAATTAGAAAGTCTTGGAAAAGTCAGGGAAAACTCTCCAGGCAAGGACCACAACAGAAGATGCAATTTTGGTTGTTTAAAAGATTAGCATTAGCCCATTTTCTCAAGAGATTCTTTTAGCAAAAAAATCTTTGAAGCTCAGACTATAAATGATAAAGCAATTTGATAGAAAGATAGACCTAGAAGATCATTTGTACTACTTCCAGGAAAAGATGTCTTTCTAGACAGATGCTAAAGCACTGATATATCCAACTTTCCATTCATGACTTCAAGGATCTATGAACATAGTTCATTGTACAGTATTATCGGAATCGAAAAGAACAGAACCTCTAACCTGTTTTCTCTCAAACATGGGCTTAATGAGAAAATTCAGGATTTTTTTTACCCTAATTTAACAAGGAATTGATCATGATCAGGAAATATGATACGCATGTCGTGCCCAAACATATAGAAAAGTAGTAAGAGTGGACACTGATTATGGAAAATAATTAACCAAGAAGCAATACATATGACGGAGTGAATAAACATCAAGTCAGAGGAATATATATGTCTTGAAGAAGATGAGGCACTATAGCATCACTAAATAGCTATGATAGAGAGTAGTATAGCTTCAATGAACTATCGTCTAGGTAGATCATTCGGGGTAAAATGAGAACTACCACTGCAAAGCTC
This sequence comes from Citrus sinensis, assembly GCF_022201045.2. Taxonomy (NCBI): domain Eukaryota; kingdom Viridiplantae; phylum Streptophyta; class Magnoliopsida; order Sapindales; family Rutaceae; genus Citrus; species Citrus sinensis. The sequence continues at coordinate 12,849,068 of NC_068556.1, forward strand.
CAAGAGACTCTAAAAAAAAAAAAAAAAAAAAGAAGTTCGACAACGGTAGCCTACTCTTACTTAACAGGCCAATCTCTTAGTTTTGGCAGGAGAACAGGGTATTAGGACAATTTTGGATGCCAAACTCAATCAAAATGGCAATAGACACTGATCACACCACTAATGAATGCCAGTCATTGAGTATTTAGATCAAGCACATCCTCTGACAGCTTATTTTTAGAAGTAGAAGTTAAACCTAAATCCCAGAATTAGGTTCCATAATCCCCTAGAAACAGAAGACAAGAATTTGAATTCAGAGGACAATGCTACCAAGCCTAGAGTGGTGGCATCAATTAGAGGGCTTTAAAAGATTATGGGTTAGCTGGATACTCATTTGAAGAAGAACTTCCAGACGATCTAGTGAGATCAACTCAGATAATAGTTTATCTCAACCTCCAGATGTAGTCAACCTTATTCATGGATCAATCGAAGATTACCTCAAAGACCCAAAGAATTAAGAACTGGTAAAACTGTCTAGAAATTGATGCAGTTAACTGTTAATGAGCTTGATTCTGTGGTTATTCATGGATGTCCAACAATGAAGGAATTTGGAAACATTGGAGAGCTTAGTACGTTCGAGTTAAGAAGGTATAAAAATTTAAGATTCTAGAGACATCAGCTTCGGCTATTATGTCCTTATTTGAAGACCTTGCCCCAATAACTTTTTCCAAAAAATATCTTGAAGTCATATTCATATGGCCTACATTAGCCTGCTTATTATCAATATGTCAATAGCAGAGATTCATGTCAAAAACATTTTGGTCGATATGGGAAGCTGTGCAAAAATCTTATATTGAGAAGCATTTAAGAATATAAAACTCAGTGGAAGAACCTCGAAACTGTTATGCACCCCTATTCGCCTTTGAAAGGACCTGATTGATTACAAAGGCATCATTAATCTTTTAGTTAAAGCTAGTAACAAAATTAAGAATACTGATTTCTTAGTGGTGGATGCATCCTCTTCTTATAATGCTATCTTAGGACGACACTGGGTCCACTACATGGAAACAGTTCCTTTAACTATACAACAAATGGTTAGGTGAGTTTTAGTAATAGACGAGGCACAATTGACTTCCGAAGAGACTAATGGCAGCTCCAGAATGTTATTCAACAGCGATTTGCCACAGTCGCTATAGCACTTACAATCATTTATGAATAATTCATTGGAGAACCAGCTGCAGCAAATGAGGCATCCATAAAAGAATTTCATCAGATGAAATGTTCTCTCAAGCGCAACCATTTAGAGATGCATTACAAGAGAATGAGCATGCTTTACTACAAGTTAAACGGATTCAATGATCCAACTTTAAAGCATGTTTTCATTGCTTCACTTCCTCCAGAATTTCAGCCCAAACTCCAGAGGCACCTTACAGCCTTCAACCTAGACATAGCCAACATCTCTTTTGGAAAGATCTTCCAGTTGACTATGTTATGTCTTGACAGATTGTGTGAACATAAAGACTTCTTCAAAGATCTCATTGAAAACAGACAACCTTTTGCTTCAGCCTGTAAAAAACCATACCTCAAGATCCAGTGCAAAGATGACAAAAAATGCACTTGTTCCACCAAAAAGAAAAGCCATTTCCACAAGCATTCTCACAGATCCTCCTCTTCCAAGAAAAACAAAAAGCCATACAGATACTTCAAGAAAAAGGATCCATCACAGTTTAGAAAAAAGAAACATAACCGCTATTTCATTTGTAAGAAACGAGGTCATTTTGCCCGAAATTGTCCAAACAAGTCTGCTAAAGTTATTCGCCTTATTCAACATCTACAACAATCCTCAATGCTTTCTGATCATGAAGATATTGAGTCCAATTTCTCTAAACAGACAGATTATGATGATCACACAGCATTCATCCTCACAGAGTCAGCAGATGATTATGAGATAGATGATATTTCTGTTATTTCTACTATTTAAGAAATTAATCAGGTCCACTTTAAACCCTACTGTCCCTTCAGTAAAAATTTCAGTCCTTCCATCCAAGTTTTATAAACCTACCCCTGTTATTGGTTTTCTTGATACTGGTGCACAACGCAGTATGCTAAATCCCACAGTCCTTCATTCTTCCTGTTAGGAAAATCATACTGAATTTTTCAAAGCAGCCAATGGTGAAATCTTCAAAACTTCACTGATTACCAAAAAATCCATTGGAATTTAGTTTTTTCCAAACTGTATCATATGGCGAAAAATCGTTGGTTCGGATTTACCAAACAAAGATCTTCTCATAGGATTTGATATCCTTCATCTAGTAAAAAATCTCCACATCACACCAATTGGAATTAAGTTCAAACAAATGTTTTTGCCTTATACAGATATTCTTCGTCTGTATACTCTCTCTGATACAACCCCTCTTTATACCTCTATCACCCAAAAACTTCTTCAGTTCTGTCCTGAAAATCATTCTCAATTCAGTCATCCTTTCCCTTTCTGGAAAATGACAAGTTCTTCATTCAACTCCCCTTCAAGTTAAATGAAGATATCAATCCAACAAAAGCAATTCATCTAGGAATGCCACATTCTGACCTTCTTTTAGCCAAACAAGAATGTGATCAATTGCTCCAGCAAGGTCTCATTGAGCCCACAACTTCAGATTGGGCATGTCAGGCTTTTTATGTTGAAAAAAGGTCTGAGTTAGTTCAAGGAAAAAAGAGATTGGTAATTGATTATCAACCTCTAAATGCTTTTCTTAGAGATGAAAAATTTCCTCTACTAAAAATCCAGTCCTTATTTGTTCATCTTCAAGATGCAAAAATCTTTTCCAAATTTGATCTTAAAGCTAGTTTTCGGCAACTCGGCATTTCACTTCCTGATAGACTTAATACGGCCTTCTGTATTCCCAATCCCCATTATCAATGGACAGCAATGGTAAAATTATTCTCTCCCATACTCCATAATGCTCTGGTGTATATAAATGACATTTTGCTATTCTCCACCAACCACCAGACCCACCAAAATCTACTTTCAGATTTCTTTGACATTGTGCAAACACATGGCATAATGCTTTATTAGAAAGGAATTAATCAACTTTTTAGGCATGGTGTTACAAGATGGTCACTACCATCCAGGACCACACATTACAGAAGAATTGATAAAGTTCCCAGACACAAATATCAGCAAAAAGCAAATTCAACAGTTCCTTGGAATTGTGAATTATTTGAGAGACTTTATTCCCAAAGTTGCGGTCCACACCAACAAATTGTCGCACATACTAAAGAAACAACCCTCACTATGGGGCCCTGAACAGACAGCAGCTGTCAAACAACTCAAAAGGATTTCTCAATCACCACCGCCACTTAATATTCCCACAACAGGACAAAGAATTCTCCAGACATATGCCAATGATGAATACTGGAGTGCCATTTTCTTGGAAAAAATCAGAGAAACAGAGTCCTATTGCGCTCATGCAAGTGGACAATTCAAGGATGCAGAAAGAATTATCATGTCATTTACAAGGAGATTTTAGCAGTCAAGTATGGAATCAAGAAATTTGAATTTCATCTAATTAGTCATAATTTCCTTATCAAGATGGACAATTCCTCTTTCCCAAAGATCCTTGACTTGAAGAACAAATTGCTTCCAGATAAGTAATTACTCAATTTAAAAGCTTGGTTTGCCAAGTATGACTTCACAGTTCAGCACATCAAAGGTGATAAAAATCTAATCCTTGATTTCCTCACCCGTTCATCTATAAATAAACCTGCCCTCATCACTTCCATTCAAACTATACCTATCATAGCCATGAATCATTCTCTTCCTTTCAGAGCTTTAACCCAAAAAACTTTTCCTCTCAATCTCTCTTTCAGTTCAGCCTTCAAATCCAAGATTTTGCCAAAAAATTCCTTCCCAAGTATTTTATGAATGTCTACAGAACCCAACCACTCCGTTTTCCATCCCTTCACCTAGAACACCTTTTCCTTACAGGATTCACTCTCAATCCAACCTTGACCATCTCAGAAGATGAGTTATGGTATGTTTGGTGTCTCACAGTCCTGCATGCCACTAAACTTGTTCTCCTTGTTCAACCTACCCTCAGGTACATCACAACTCCTGACCATGCACCTTCTCTCCTCTGGACATTACTTGAATGGTTTTCACCTCTGACATGGTGGCGTAAACAACTCCAAAACATTTCAATCCATCATCAGCTAAACAGGCTTCCTAACCAAGAAGCAGATCTGTTTACCTTAGTTTTCATTATCCACAGGCCATATTTCCAACACCCAGTCACTAAGGATTACTGGACACAAGACCAGGCATATGAATGGAAAACATTCCCACACCCATTTCCACTCAACAATGATCCAACCATAATCTCAGTTCTCAAAACCTACTTTCTAGAACTCAATAATGTCCAACCAGCTCCACCAGACATTTGTCACACATCCATAGGACCATCTCACTCCCTTGAGTTTTTACCAAGATCTAGTGAACACACTCCTGGTTCAAGTTCCGGTCCGAAAGGTATTCTCGTCAGAGAAGAACGCCCAGACTAGACAAATGTCCTTTTTCAAGATGCTTAAGACCCATGGGAAGACTTTCACTCTCTACTCCCATCCCAAGAATCCCAAAGCTTGCCTATTGGGATAACGTCACAGCCAGTTACGGTCACTGTAGAAAAAGATGAGCTTGATGAAGATTGTTTGATCTACCAACAAGTTCACAAATCTCAAAAACAATATGTAAAAGCGACAGGAGACATATCTCCATCCAAATATCCCTCCACTCCATAAAGCCTCAAGTTTTTCACATGACTACAAAAGCTTTCTGGGAATCTTGGCTTTAATAAAGATGACAGGGGTCTTGTCCTGTCTAAAGTATGTTTTTTATGTTTTTCATGTGTGTACGTTTTCTTTATGTCTTTTGTCATTTGCTCTTAAAGATAAGGGTCATGTCTTATCTCTTGTTTTCAAAAAGCTCTATATAAGAGCTCTCAAGTCTTTGTATTAATCAGAACATCTTCAATAAAATTTGAAAGTTTGTTCATAATTATTAGATGTCTCTCTAAGTTCTTTTCTTCTTCTAGGTAGCGAGTTAACACTTGAACCATTACTCTAAGAGCGTACATCTCTATTTTTATACTGAGTATGCTCTGCACTTACCTTTGAGTAAGTCCTGATTCATCTTCAAACCAGTTTATCATTCACTCACAACGTTCACCCTCTCCAGGAGTCTAAGAAGTGACTTGTCCTTGGGTGGTATTGTGGGCAATGGTTTTCTCCCACTGGTTTGATATCTAACCAAAGAACAGTTTTGACTACTGTTGTAGTTCTGGTATAACAACGCCATGTACTCTGACCCTGACTGGTATCAACCCAGATCAATAAATCACAGTTTCCTGTCATGAGTCCATACCATCTGTACAAATAGAAAACTTCCTTCACCAGAAGCATTCAAACCTTGATTCCGCTAAAAGACCATTACCCAAAGAATACATCCAGTCAATGTGCTCTCTAAGCCTCTCAGAATGAACAATATGTTACACTTGAAATACTTACTGATCTCGTAACCAACTGGAAATGAGAAGGGTATACACACCTTCACCTTGGAGGTGTGAGGTTAATCCTCACTCTACATGGAAGAAAAGGTTTGCCTGTTACAGCCAGAATTGCTCTGCTGGATACCAGATTCAAGCAATACCAACATATTGTCATTGGAACCGTTTTAACTACACTCCATGCTGGAAGTGTATTGTTAACCTTTTATCCCAATTTCAACATGTCCCTTGAAGACCCAAATCTTCCAACCACCATAAAAGTTTAGATCCAGCTCCAAGGAGCATACCAAATAGCCACTTCAAAAATAGCCACTCTCCATCATCAAATAGTGTATCGATTGTAGAATCATGCACTAGACCTCCCCACTGCACAAACAACCACAGATGCATTGATGATCCTTGCAGACACTGATACAATCCCAACAATAATCCAAATCCCCAAATAAATCCAAAAGCAAGAATTACTTAAACTCAGGCCCCATCAATGGCTTTCAAATTATGAGCAGTTTCACCAGAATTCAGAGCCAATTCAAACTTCTGAAGCCATTTTTGAAAGAAGATCTGATGGCCAAGTTAAGATGTCCTTCCAGACCCCAGGACAATCTTCAGATCCCGAAGCTCCAAGGCTTTCATATACTGCTATGATTAAAGTAGTAACTACGGGACAAGAAGAAAATCTTCCACTTTATAGATTTTCTTCAGAAGGATATCCAGTTTATCCTAACAAAGTCAATGGACACTTCTTATGGGATGTTCCAGAAGCCCATATGTGCAACCCTGATTGCCCTTGTTTAGAAGATCCATATGACGATGATGAAGATATCAATCCAACAAAAGCAACTCATCCAGGAATGCCACCTTCTAACCTTCTTTTAGCCCAACAAGAATGTGATCAATTGCTCCAGCAAGGTCTCATTGAGCCCACAACTTCAGATTCGGCATGTCAAGCTTTTTATGTTGAAAAAAGGTCTGAGTTAGTTCGAGGAAAAAAGAGATTGGTAATTGATTATCAGCCTCTAAGTGCTTTTCTCAGAGATGAAAAATTTCCACTACCAAAAATCCAGTCCTTATTTGTTCATCTTCAAGATGCAAAAATCTTTTCTAAATTTGATCTTAAAGCTGGTTTTTGGCAACTCGGCATTTCACCTCCTGATAGACTTAAAACAGCCTTCTGTATTCCCAATGCCCATCATCAATGGACAGTAATGCCCTTTGGCCTCAAAGTTGCTCCTTCCTTGTTTAAAAAAGAAATGGTAAAAATATTCTCTCCGATACTCCATCATGCTCTGGTGTATATAAATGACATTTTGCTATTCTCCACCAACCACCAGACCCACCAAAATCTACTTTTAGATTTCTTTGACATTGTGCAAACACATGGCATAATGCTTTCTGAAAAGAAAAGTAGCATTGGAAAGGAATCAATCTAGTTTTTAGGCATGGTGTTACAAGATGGTCACTACCATCTAGGACCACACATTGCAGAAGAATTGACAAAGTTCCCAGACACAAATCTCAGCAAAAAGCAAATTCAACAGTTCCTTGGAATTGTGAATTATTTGAGAGACTTTATTCCCAAAGTTGCAGTCCACACCAGCAAATTGTCGCACATACTAAAGAAACAACCCCCACCATACTTTGAGAAGTGCCTAATGTGCTATCGGCATACCTAAATGTAGAACGTTGAAAATTCCTCATATAGCTTGGATTGTGGCAAGGAAGCCATAGCCAATGGAGAATTCTTGCTAATCCCTTCACTCCATACTCAATGCAATCTCAAACCCACTATCTTAGATGCAAACACTAATACAATTGATGAAATCCAAGACATAACAGTAATCAACATGGCTAGTTGTCATAGGAATATTAAGAATGAGTGTAATAAGAATGCTTGATTGCAAACTTTTAAAAAGGAGACTTAGTACTCTGGTAAGCCATGGATATCTGTAAGGAACTCAATGCGAAAATTTTACTAAAACATAGGAAGGGCCATATCAAATTAGTAAAGTAATTGGTAATGGAGCTTTCAAGTTACTCACACTTGAAAATAACAAGTGCCTATTATTGTACTGCTTGTAATTCCAAATTTCATTTATGTACAGTCTTTATAGTTGTAACATTCCAAAAGTAGCCTAGCACTTGATTTTTTATACAGATAGAACTCAACACAACTGAAAATATTATTCAGATTTTGGATATTGTTTTACTCACATTATTATCATTTTCAAGTTTTACTATCCACTTAATATAATTCAGCAATCAAGAATCAAATATACTTGTATAAAATCAGACATCTTACTAACAAATATCAAATAAGAAAAATTAAATCACATCTGGATATTCGATGCAATGGGATATCTACATGACTAAATAGTTATCAAATGGAGCAACCAACATATATCCAAATAAATGATGTGATGCAAAATTTGACCTAGCACTTAACGTAGATAAAATAAATATTGTACACAGTATGCAACAATGTTGTTTAGAAGGTATTTTTGTTAATTCAAATCAAGTACAAGAATTAGGAGATTTTGACCTAATACAAAACCTCTAACTACCTTGATCCTGCTAATTCCCTAATTCATCCTCATCATAATCCCAAAATTTAAAATCATCCAATTTAGAACCATCCCAGTATTTATCCGATGGTAGCCCAGATTTGTCAATCAAGTTAATTCGATGTATTTTCCAACCCATATATTGATATGACCAATTGCGCTCAAATCTGAATTCTTCATCCACTTGTCGAGGAATCTTGTCTTTCTTATAACATCTGGCATGATGAGAACCCCTCTAGATCTATCTAGAAAAACCCACAACTAGATTGATAAGAACCCAAGAAAGCCAATATGATCAGAATTAAGATAAAATATCCAAACCCTTGAAAACCCAGATTGCTAAATAGGATGCCATAATGGCTAGCAACTTCTTTGATAAGTCGAAAGTTCTTTCAAGAACAAGTTGAGAAAATCCTCTCCATGATATCAAACTCAAGATTGTCAAAGGTACGTTCAAAGAACATAAAAGATGTTTATATAAGGTGGCTAACCCTAATTTAACTTAAAAACACGAAAAAACCCTTAAAATTAAAACCCATAGCTACATGGGTCGTGGCCTACAGAGCCATTGATCTTAAATGGACCATAACTTGGGCATATGATGACGGATTTAGGGCCCCAATATATCATTCTTGACGTAAGGAATGCAGCTACATATTTAGAATTGATTTTCTAGCCCTTTATTTTACTTCAAAAATCATCCTCTCCGATGCTCACCACCTCGTTAGCTCGCATCAAGTATACCAAGGCCAATGCCTCCTCTTTCAAGCCAACTTGAATATTGGTCTCTTGCAAATTAAATTTGAATTGAATTTGTCCAAAGTAGGTTGAACAAATCCTTGCATTGCTTCCTTGATCTTCTTAGCTCGTGCTCTCGTAATTGGCCATTTTGAAACAAGCAATGGATCTTTAATGCTTTGACCACCTTGGATCACATTATGGCATGTCATCCTTTCCAGTAATAATGAGCAGTATGTGCAAGAGCCAAACAATTTCATGGTGGCCTTTGCAATCTCCTTAACCCTTGTAGCTCTAATCTAGATGGTGTCTATTTCATCCTTTGTCTTGACAAGATCCTTTTTATACTGCTGCTTCTTTTACTTTGTTGTTCAAAATCTTCCAAAGCCCTTTCAACTACTCTAGCCCTTATTTCTAGCTTTAAACCATATGCTTGAATGACTCATGGCCAAATTTTAGGTGTTCTATCTCTTGTTACAATTGCTCTAAAAAGCCCAAACACTGCAAGAGCTTGATCTACTGTTGATTTCATAAAGCCTTATTTTTCTATCTAAGACTCTGCATTTCAACTTATACCCTTTGGATCTCTAATTTTTGTTCTACAATAGCATTCTGGGAGGCTTCCTTAGATTTTCGCTGAAGTTAGTCAATTTCAAATTTAGATTGAATTCGAATGAATCTGATTAGATTTCGATGGTTCAGTTTGGGACAAAACATCTTATTCCAATCCAAACTTGAATCCAACAGATCTTATCCAAATCATTTTGAATTGGATATAGATAAGATGAATATTTTGAATATATTAAGGTTTGAATTGCTTTGGATGAGTTCAAATTTGGATAAGTTCAATCAGTTTGGATGATGCTTTCAAATCCACATCTTAAAACCTATCAACTCCACTAGCTCTATTATTATTTCCATCAACAAAAGCATGGTACATCAATAAGAAAGTAAGTGTAAGCAGAACCCATTCCAAGAAAAGGATTAAGAAAAAAGAGAAGATTGGCAAGTTTGAGAATGATAGTGTTGTAAGGAGAGTAGAGTGACAGAGAAGAAGCCCTAGAAGATGCTAGTAAAGATAGTAGCAACCATGTGAGTAGCATAATACTTACTATAGAAGGAGGTAACAACGGCAAGGGAGGAGACGATAATGAGGATTTCAAGGACATGGAGGAGGATGAGGAAGAAGCCGATGAGAAAGAAGAAGAGACGAAAGGATGGCCATTGTTGTTGCTATTATTGAGAGATGCTAGAGCTTGACTTGTTGATGATTCGAAGAGATATTGATGATGAAAATAAATGAAAAGATTTTGTTGATTGGTTTTTGTACTTTATTATTTTATTTAACTATTTCATTTTTTAGAGTAAGTGCAATATGATCGGATCATTTAGATTGATCCAAAATTGAGCCAATCCGAATCAAATCTAATCGGATGAAATAAATTATACCTGATTGGATTATGGGAAAAATCTGAGTTTGGTCTGAATTTTTTTAGATTAGATCGAATCTATCCGAATCAGATTCGATGCCCAACCCTAATTTTTGCAATCTTTCCACTTGGGCAATAGCATGATCACGGTTATCATTAGCCTTTTTTAATGCCTCCGACAATCTTTTTGCTCAAGTATCAACTTTTACAAAACCAATTTCACCAGAATTGACTTTCTTTAGCTTTCTTTTTCTAAAACTCCAATGGCTAATGCCAGCTCTTGACTGTAGAACTCATGGGTTAATTCATGCACTTGCCTATCAATATAATACAATTCATCTTTTAGCTGCTGGGTTTCTTAAAATCTCCTGGCAATACCTTTAGTAGTTTCTTGAAAGCCCTACACGTATTAGCAAATCCTACTTACTATAACAAAAGAGCAAAACATTTATACTTCAATGGCGATGGTTGCCTGAGTTAACCCTTAGACGATTCCAACAATTCCTCCAATGACATTGTTTCTATTGCTTCCACATCCGCATTAGTCCATAGACCTAACATGACACCTAAGCACACTTCCGAGTCATCTCGCAGTATCTATGATATTAAGATGGGAAAATAATTTCCACACCTTCTAAACCTCCAAACCCAGGAATCATTATTGTGCAAATATTATTAAATTCGCAAGCACAAGAATCTATTGTAGTATAGATTAATAGTGACGAGTGTCGATCCATGAGGAGGTGGATTTAATTATGTGTAAGGTTAATTTTCCAACTTTATATTGGTTTGATATGATTTCAGAGCAATACTAAGATTTAAATTAAAAAGATGACGGGAACAAATTAAGGATGAAAAAATTCAAATGAAACACTTGAGTCTTCGGATTCACACTCAACATTTCACTATAGGCGTAATATTCCTTTTTAGCTCCAATTAATTTATGAGGGACGTACTTCTACTCCTCATAGTCCTCATTCTAGTAAATATGGTATCAAGCACTTATTGTGCTATAGGCTTAATATTCCTTTTTAGCTCCAATTAATTTATGAGGGATGTACTTCTACTCCTCATAGTCCTCATTCTAGTAAATATGGTATCAAGCACTTATTGTGCTGGGGGAAATAATCTTCTACTAAGTGTGGGGTCAAGTGGTGATAATAATTCTACTGTCGATAATGTGGCAAGACTGTCCACTAAATAACTTAGGTGCATTCTCTGTCAACACTGAGTAAAGAAGAGCCACTAATCCTAGAGGGGAGTTTCTCGCTAACAAATATAATATAAAGTTCTCGTCGTGCCAAACAGTAATGATCTTGGACTAGGGAGCTAGTATACCATGCAAAATCTAGTCAACATTATTACTTTCTGTCAACGATGAGTCAAAGTAATCCACATAAATTAGAGAGAGAGTTAATAAACTTACCCAACTAAGCCTATGTATCATGCTAAGGCTTCACCTTCAACACAAAATTGAAATTAAATTAGTCACTCATAATTGAACTAGGGGTAAAATATTAATTTTATTAGAATCATAGAAAATGCAAGATAAAATGAGAATTACACAAAATAGAGTCTAAATTTGGATTTAGAACTGTCAAATTATAGAGGGAGGCTACTATTTATAAATATAATGGGTAAATCATGGCCATCAGATAAAAAAATTTGAACGCTCGGGATTACGCCATGTGGCAAACTCTAATTGGTTGAAACACATCATCACGGTTGTGATTTGATGAATTGCACACATCATACACACATTTTTTGTTCTAATAATATACTGCCACATTATCGTTCAACACTACATCAGCAATTTTCGGTCTAATAGGATGTTGCCACATCATCGGTCAATGACATGTCATCTAGGACCCACCAAAATCTTAAATTTATAATTTTTCCCTTTATACCCTTTCTATGGTTTTTAGCTATTTTCAGCTCAAAAAATGCTATCTATTTTGCTGTCTGATTTTTCATTAATCGTAAAATGACTAAAATACCCCTGAAATACATAAAATACTAAAATTATAACGAAACACATAGAATAAAAGCTTAAAGAACTTAAATACATAAAAGTAGAATTGCTAGTGAGACTTAGAGTATAAAATAACGATTTTATCCTTTATAAATATGCATTCTCCAACACTCAACACACCCCCCAACCAGCTTATTTCTCCAATCCCAAGCAAATTAAGTGATAATATCCAGCAAACCCAAATTGATTTTTTTTTTAGCAATTGTGTTTAATTCTTTAATCAGATTCATGACAACAATCAAATAAACATATAAGCATTATCTCCGACTTTGAAAAGTCACACCCACATAAACCATTTACACGAAGTAGTTGAGTAAACTCATGTAAAATGATCAATTATCAAAGCTATATTAAATAAGCTACTTTCAAGAATGACATGCCAAATCCCAAAATCTCACGGGTAAGAATGACACTGTCAAAAGTAAATAAACCCAATAAAAATAGTCACTCCAAGGAATGGTAGATTGAGAAAAAATAATAGAAAAATAGTATCACGCACTCTCACCAAGATGAAGGAATAATGTCCATAGCTTAGAAAAGAATATGATCTCAAATCTAACGAATGATATAGATATATATCACCACATCTTTTAGTCCATATTACCAGCTTTTACTTTAGAGTATAGTTCCCTAAAATTAAGTAGGACTTTTACGAGAACGTAATGTAGGATAGGGAAATTGCTATCACCCAAAAACATTGAATACCAAAGGGTGGAAGAGGTGACACACAGGGCGAACTGCAGTGTTTTTTATCTGATTGGTGGTGATAACACTGTTTTCTGATGCACAAGATCCTCGAAGAGGCAAGTGCAGAGCATACTTAGTGTATGGGTGGAAATGAACGATGATGATGGTCTTTCCTTTTCTTATCAGGATTTCAAGAAAGCAGGGAAGGAGATTAGAAAGCCATAAATGTAGATAATCGTCGTCTGAATCATAATCATCAGAAATGGCTATTGAGTTTGGCAGGATAGATGGGATATCCATCTATTTTAAAGGCAGAAATGGGAATATCCTCCTGATTTGTGGAAACAGCAGTAATCATCAAGGAGTAGGAAAAAGAAAGTCTTGGGGCTTGTTCTGTAGGAGGCTTAAAGGTCATCCGGACAATTCCATCCGGACACTTTTCATAAGAGACTTATGAAGTTTGGACAGGTTGGGAGTTTTGGTGGAACTGCTCATAATTAGAAAGCCATTCAAGTGGCATGAGCTTGAGCAGATCTTGTTTTGGGATCTGTATGATGGTTGGTACAGACTCTGTATTACCTAAGATCATTAAAGCCTCAGCTGATGTATGTGGCAAATCAAGAGCATGGTTCTGAAGTCGGTATACCAACTGATGGTGCAGCATTGCCATCTTGGATAATACAATCTATCAGCTCCCTGAAGCTGGATCTAAACTTTTAAGGCTGTGGGTAGATTGGGATCTTGAAGAGAGAGGTTGAAATTTGGGTAGAAAGTAAGTAGTGCGCTTCCAGCATGAAGGGTTGTAAGGACAATGCCAATAACAACATGTTGGTATTCTTTGAAATGGGTATCAAGAAGAGCTAACCGAATAGTTACTGGTAAACCTTTTTGGCCATGAAGGGTGAGGATTAGTCTGATACCCCCAAGGTGAAGGTGCGTATAACCTTCCCATTTCCAGGTGGCTATAAGCTCAAAAGGTATGTCAAAGGTTACGTATTGTTTTGCTTGGGTGGCCTGAATTGAACATTGATCCAATCGGGAAGACTTGATGTATTCTTTTGGAAGAGGGCGTTTAGTAGAGATGAGAGTTTTGATACTTTGGGTAAAAGAATTTGGTCGTTTGTAAATATGGTATGGGCTAATTAAGGGCATGGATGATTCACTTATCTGGGCTGACTCAGGGATATAGGAGTATTCCACCAAATTTTCTATTTTTGAGGCTGTATGTTTAGAACATGAAGATGGGAGGGAAAGAGTAGATGAAAGAGTAACAGGATTGGGCGCAATGGAGGATTCTGAAGAAGATGATGCCATGAGATGAAAAATGCTTTCTTGTTATCACTGAAAGAATAGAAAGACCTATCACATTTACCACTTCTGTGAAAGAATATCTAGACATTTTTTGAGTTAGAGGCAGAATTTGTGTTTGTCTCTTCGAGAGCAAAAATTGTTTCTTCATTGGCACTCTCTTGTTCTGAAAACAAGGACTAAATATCATCATGGGTAGAGATGACAAAGGAGGTTTGTAAATGATGGAGAAGACGATTGGACTTTGCCGGCTTATTTGGGCAATTTTTTGCAAAATGCCCTTTCTTTTTGTATATGAAACAACGACTGTTTTTTGGGTTCTTGGAAGAGAAGGGATCTTTCCTTTTGAAAAACCGATAGGGTTTCTTTGGTTTGGAATAAGACTTCACTTAATCTTCAGATGAGGCTTCTTGCAAGCAATTTTGAATGGTTGACGGTTTTCCGTCAAGTCTTTGAAAAATAGACATTCAAGGCAGCTCACTGCTAGTTGATAAATTTTTCCAAAAGATAAGTTGGAAATGTCTAATTGATGGAGGTTCACTTGCCTTTGTAATTCGGGCTGAAGTTCTTTTGGCAAAGAGGCAGATATTCCACGAAAGTGGTAAATGTGATAGGTCTTTCTATTCTTTCAGTGATAACAAGAAAGCATTTTTCATCTCATGGCATCATCTTCTTCAGAATCCTCCATTGCGCCCAATCCTGTTACTCTTTCATCTACTCTTTCCCTCCCATCTTCATGTTCTAAACATACAGCCTCAAAAATAGAAAATTTGGTGGAATACTCCTATATCCCTGAGTCAGCCCAGATAAGTGAATCATCCATGCCCTTAATTAGCCCATACCATCTTTACAAACGACCAAATTCTTTTACCTGAAGTATCAAAACTCTTATCTCTACTAAACGCCCTCTTCCGAAGCAGAACAGTACGTAACCCTTGAAATACCTTTTGAGCTTATAGCCACCTGGAAACGGGAAATCACCTCGAGGGTCAGCTGTTAACTCAATTCTATGATAATAAAAGATGGTCATTATCAGCTAGGAAAGCATATTGCCCAAGAGTTGCTTCACTTTCGAGATCAGCAACTTTCCAAAAAGCAAGTTCAATAGTTTCTCGGCATTATCAATTATATTCGTGATTTCATCCCACATGTGGAACACTACACTCGCCACCTCTCAGCTTTATTGAAAAAGAAGCCCCCATAGTGGAATGCTGACCACACAAATGCTGTCACTACCCTCAAGCAAATTGCGCAAAATCTGCCTCCCTTAAAGTTGATTACTGATGGAAAGCGCATACTACAGACAGACACAAGTGATGAATCATGGGGTGCCATCCTCCTCGAAGAAATCAACAGCAAAGAACACTTTATCGCTTACGTTAGTGGACAATTTTCTGATACATAGAAGTATTACCATAGCGTGTTCAAAGAAATCTTAGCGGTAAAAAATGGCATAAAAAAATTCGAGTATCATCTCATTGGACACCACTTTCTTATCCGAATGGATAGTTCAGCCTTCCCCAATATCCTCAATTTCAAAGGTAAAACTGTTCTCGAAAAGATGTTACTCAGATTAAAAGATTGGTTTTCCAAATATGATTTTTCGGTTAAGCATATAAAGGGGTTCCAGAACCTCATCCCTAATATGCTCTCCAGACTCTTAAAATCAGAAAATCCTCTCACCTTGTTTTCCACAACATACCACTTTCCGATCATCTCCATGGCTACATCACTACCCCCAGAAGCCTTCACCAAGAAAACTTTCCCTTTGGCCAAAACTTTTCTTCTGTCTTTGCCATCCAAGAGTTTGCAAGGAAAGATGTTTTCCGCTTCTTCATGAAAGCCTACCTTGTAACAGACTCCTTTCCATTTTCCACCTTCCACCCAGAAAATCTGTTCCTTACAGGTTTAACCCTCGCTCCATCCAGTGAAATCACTGAAAATGAGTTATGGTACATTTGGTGCCTAACTGTTCTTTATGCCACCAAGTTAGTCCTACCAATCACTCCTACTTTGAACAATTTCCTTAATCCAGACAAAGCCACCTCTCTTACCTGGACATTACTTGAATGGTTCTCCCTAATACCATGGTGGAGAAAGAAGCTACAACAACTATCAGAGATTTACAATCTTGAACGTATGCCTGCCTTTGAAGCACAACTGTTCACATCAGTATTTATCATTCACAGGCCATACTTCCAACATCCAGACACAAATCTCTTTTGGACTCAAGACCAGGTTTACTGCACCTCACCCAGCTGTCCTTGACAATGAAATCCAATCCACCCTCCACAACTACCTTTGTCAACTAAACCACCAAACTCCACCACACAAAGACATCTTCCACACCTCCTTAGGTCCACAACATGACCTCATCATGATCCCCACTCCATCCACCATATCTAAACCAAAGTCCACAGGCATTATCATTAAAGAAGAGCGACCCGACTATACTGACTTCCTATACCAAAATTCCCAAGACCCATGGGAAGAATTCCTTCCCCTAAGCCAACATCTCCAACAGTTAACAAGGCCACCTAGATGCCAAGCCCCAAGTCCCGGTCATCACCCTCCAAATCAGGATACCGACGAGATTACCCTTATCCACCTTGCCGTGGTCCCCACTGTAAACATCCAAAGCTCTCCAAAATCTTTTTCTCAGCAACCTCTCGTGACACTGACCCCGATGAAACTGACAGCTCCTCTGAAGATGACTACATTAATCTCCACTCTCCATAAAGTAGTTTGTCTTGTTGTAATAATTATGTTTCTCTTTATGCTTTTGTCTTGTATAATTATTAAAGTTTGCTTTTACTTTAAGCTTTACTTTTGTCAAAGTCATGCTTTAATTATTACGGCCCACTTTGTCGCTTTGTAATAATTAAAGTCGTGTCATGATGTTTCTTTTTCTTTTGCTTTTGTAAAAGATAAGGGTCTTGTCCTATCTTCCCGAGAATTCTCCTATATAAAGAATTCTCCCCTCCCTTGTAAGATAAGAAGCTTTCAAAACGAAATAAACTCTCATGTGTTTCCAAAAACACCATGAATTTCTAAACTCTCTTCTCTCTCTCTGCAAATGAAAATCTAGAGAAAGAAAAAGAATAAAGAATTAAATTTGTTCATTTTGAAACCTTAAGGAAGTATGCTTTGCACTTGCCTTCCCGTAAGGATCCTGTGCATCAGAAAACTTATGATGATTTCTTAAATGGTTTGGTGCCCTGTTTTAAGACTAAGGAAAGTCTGTTTTGGGTTATATGACCTTAAAGGAAACGTTTTAAGTTTTACTGTATATCGGCTGGAAACCAGAACTTGCGGGCTACTGGCCCTAAGGACAGACTTTGTTCTGTCGTAGATTTGGTAGAACAACGCCACGTACAGCGGTTTTACTGTACCTTTCTATGGTATCAGAGCAGTTTTGCTTTCTACATATCCGTTTTTCATGACCAACATGGTATGATTTACTTCTTTGTTCTACTTTGATTTCTAGTACTTCAGGAGCATAGAGATTTTCTTATTCATGGCTTCCACTTCATCTTCCACTTCTTCCAATCCTGTTACTCTTTCTTCTACTCTTTCTTTGCCCAAATCTTGCACTTCTCATACCACCAATAAGATAAAAAACCTTGTCGAATATTCCTACATCCCTGAATCAGCCCAAATCAGTGAGTCCTCCTACCCTCTCATCAGCCCTTACCAGCTATATAAACGCCCCAGTTCCTTTACCCGTAGTATTCGCACCCTGATCTCTACCAAATGGCCACACCCTAAAGAATATATCCAGTCTTCTCGCCTGGATCAATGTGCTCTCCAAGCAACCTCTGCTGAGCAATATGTCACTTTGGAAATACCCTCCGAATTACTTTCTAATTGGAAAAGAGAAGGTTATACCCATCTCCGTCTTGGAGGAATCCAATTAATCCTTACCCTTCATGGGAGAAAAGAGTTACCGGTCACAGCTCGCATTGTTATGCTTGATACCCGGTTTAAACAATACCAAGATGTTGTTATAGGCACTGTCCTTACAACCCTCCATGCAGGAAGTGTTTTACTCACTTTTTATCCAAACTTCAACCTTTCTCTTCAAAATCCCAACTTGCCCACAACCTTGAAAGTTCAAGTCCAAATTCAAGGTGCAGAACAAATTTCCTCCGCCAAAATTGCCACTCTCCATCATCAACTGGTCTATAGGCTTCAAAATCATGCCTTAGATCTACCCACTCCAAAACACCACTCTGACACCCTCATGGTGTTAGCAGAATCTGACCAAATTCCCACAATCATCCAGATCCCAAGACAAATTCCCCGTCATGAACTCATCAAACTAATGCCTCTTGAATGGATCTCCAACTATGAACAGTTCCATAATAATACAGCTCCAATTCAAACATCTGAAAGTATGTTTGAAAGACGACAAGATGGCACAGTCAGAATGACTTTTAAACCACCTCCAAGTGCTCCACAAGAGCCTCCTCGGCTCTCCTTTACCTATTCTTCAATGATCACAGCTGTTCGGACAGCCCAGGAAGATCTACCCATTACAGGGTTCAATTCTGAAGGCTACCCTGTTTTATCCAGCAAAGCAAAATGGCCATTTCCTATGGGATGCCCCTGGCTCCGGCATGTGTGACCCTAATTGTCCCTGCTGGAATGATTGGGACAAAGATGATGATTATGCAACCACAAGGAAAAGGAAACCCAAAAAGAAAAAACCTCCAGCCTCATGCCAACCCAATGAACCCAAATCACCAAAAGATCCTCCACCTCCACCAGCCCCATTACCCATCTATAAAAAAGAGCTCACATGGATTGCAAAGCATTGCAGATATGAGGTTCCATCTCCTAACTCAAATTCACCACCTATTGTACAACCACTGGCTTGTATGATGTTTTCCTCTACTTCTTCAAGCTACTCTTCCTCCTTTCCTCCTTTAGAAACTCACACCGATTCCCAACGAAATGTGGTATCCAAACCCTTTATCCCTTCAGCCATAACCTCGACTGGTCATTTTGAACCACCTAAACCTTTTGAATCAGTCCTCAACTGGCAAACTCAAAATGCCAGAGCACAGAACGATACTTTGTTAAATATCAATTCAAAAGTTGAGAAAATCAATTTACAAACTGAACAACTTGAGACGAAAGTTGATTCCATCACTGCCCAGATGCAACAGATTCACCAAAATCTCTTGTCCAGAATTACTCAACTCGATTTCGAGTTACGAACCATGCCGGCCCAGCACGATTCTGGCCCAAAATTTGATCAAAAGGAAAAGGAAATCAGACGCTTAAAAGCTGAGCTTGCTCAGATTGAATCTGACAAACAAAGACCTACCCTTTTTACCACATCACCTCCTATCCCTACCGTCGGTCCAACTTATCATCCATTTGCCTCTATGCTTTCCCTTATCCGATAGTATGATCCTTCCAAGTTATTTGGTATGACTCATACTCTTTTTCGGGATAATCCATTGCCGCCACCACCTAAACCTAAACCAAAGCCTAAACCACAACCGCGACCCGTCACAATTCATCATTCATCCATTTCCATCCCTGGCCAACAATCTCCTGGTTATACGCCGGCATCACCGCCCGCACCTCCATCACCATCTTTATCCCAACCTCCTCTCCAATCCAAGGATAAAGAACCTATGCACCAGTTTAGTGCCCAAGTCGATCACTCATCTTCCCTAGATGACCAAACTTCTTATTCAAATCTAGCTATTTCTGATAGCCATACCGAAACTGACACAGAATCTTCAGCATCCACCAGTGACTCTGAAAAGTCCTATGCTAATATCACAAGAATCTTGATGGCTCAACCCGATCACCCTGCCCAAGGCCAAACCTCTCATCCAGAACCATATGTTGATATTCCCTCAGAAGTTGAAGAAGAAATGCCTGAATCTTCTGCCACAAACCAACCCCCTCCAGCCCAGGCCCAGCCCAATCCACCCAGTCAGAAATCGTCAAATGGTCCATGGTTCACATTTGATGATCTTCTTTCTCATAAATGGCGTGACCGACTTAATGAAATGTCTGCCTAGATTGACCTCCAAATGCTAAGGCCAGGAGCCACAACTGAATCAGTCTTTAGAGAATATGCTACTCGTTTTACGGGCGCTCTAAGATATTGGTTTGATTCTTTAGGCCAATACAGACAATTACAGTTTGTTCAATTACCAGAAGTCTCAAGTGCCCTTGCGGTTATCCATGATCAATTCCTTGGAGACCCTTCTGCAGTTTTTGAAGCTGCACGCTGAGACTATC
This sequence comes from Citrus sinensis, assembly GCF_022201045.2. Lineage (NCBI taxonomy): Eukaryota > Viridiplantae > Streptophyta > Magnoliopsida > Sapindales > Rutaceae > Citrus > Citrus sinensis. Next base: position 12,869,628 of record NC_068556.1, read on the forward strand.
TCAACATGAAATGTTGTTCACTCAATGCTAAGGATCTTGACTTCCATTATAAACGAATGTCCCTGGTGTTCTATAAGCTTAATGGATTTAATGAGCCGACATTAAAGCATGTCTTTCTAGCTTCCCTTCCAGACGAACTCCAACCAGACATACTGAGACAACTCACCACATCCAATCTTGCCCTTGACAACATCTCTCTTGGCAAAATCTTCCAGCTTGCCAAAACTTGTCTCGACAAAATTTGCGAGCAGAAACAGTTTTTCAAAGAACTGCTGAAAGATAAAGAACCATTCCGGAGTGCTTGCAAAAAGCCTTATTTGCAGATCAAATGTCAGAAGAAAAAGGATTGTGATTGCAGTTCTAAAAAGAAAAGGCATTTTAGGAAATTCAAAAATCCAGATTTTTCATCCAGACCTCGCAGATCCAGAAAGCCTTACAGATTCTTCAGAAAGAAGTCATCTTCTTCTAGAGACTTTAAACGGAGAAAATCAAGCAGATGTTTCATCTGCAAGAAAAAAGGCCATTACACCAAAGATTGTCCCAACAAAAGGGAAAAATCTATTCGGCTGGTTGAGTATCTTCAAGCCACTACAGACTACTCTCCCGAGAAGGATGAACTAGAATTCTATTTTTTTGAACAAGATGAACCCAATGATGAAACTGTGTTCACACTGCAAAATTCCTCTGATGACTCAGACAGTGATCAGTCCTAAGTGATTTTCCACCAACAGTTACTGTCCCTTGACACTACTATTCCTATACCTTCCATCAAACTCCAGATCTTGTCCTCAAAATTCCAAAGGCCCGTCCCAGCCATTGGTCTCATCGACACTGGCGCCCAACGAATCATGTTAAACCCACACATTCTTCCATCACAATACTGGACCGAGTCTGAAGAACATTTCAAAGCCGTCAATGGCAAACTATTCACCACCTCTTTGATTACCAAAAAACCTATTGGTATTCAAATCTTCCCAAATTGTGTCATTTGGACTAAGGTAATCTGTTCAACCCTTCCTAATAAGGATTTCTTGTTAGATTTTGACATCCTTCACCATATCAAACAACTCCAAATCATTCCCAATGGAATTTGAGTCAAGTCTATGTTCAAACCATTCACAAACATTCTGAAACTCTATAATCTATCTGAAACCCCCCAGTCCTACTAGGATATTTCAACTAAACTTTTGAGTTTCTGTCTAGAATCCCATTCTGAGTTCACCATCCAACTCCATTATGGAAAAACCCATCTTTCTTCATTAAATTACCTTTCAAACTCAATGAAGACATTAACCCGACCAAAGCTACTCATCTAGGAATGAGTCCCTCTGACTTACTCCTAGCCCAAAAAGAATGTTCACAACTATTAGCTCAAGGTCTAATCGAGACCACAAGTTCTCAATGGGCTTTCCAAGCCTTTTATGTTGAAAAGCATTATGAAATTGTCAGGGGAAAGAAACGCCTAGTCATTGACTATCAGCCATTAAACATGTTTTTGCAAGATGACAAGTTTCCTTTGCCTCGCCGACAAAACATGTTTACTTTTCTCAAAAAATGCCCAGATCTTTTCAAAATTTGATTTAAAATCAGATTTTTGGCAATTAGGCATTGAACCCTCTGAACGTTACAAAACTGCCTTTTGTATCCCAAATGCCCATTTCCAATGGACAGTCCTACCCTTTGGCCTCAAAACTGCCCCATCCATTTTTCAAAAATCCATGGTTATCATCTTTCAGCCTATCCTGCATCATGGATTGATTTACATTGATGATATCTTGCTTTTTTCAGGATCCCATGGATCAATGTTCAATTCAGGCCACCGAAGCAGAACAGTACGTAACCCTTGAAATACCTTCTGAGCTTATAGCCACCTGGAAACGGGAAGGTTATACGCACCTTCACCTCGAGGGTATCAGACTAATCCTCACCCTTCATGGCCGAAAAGGTTTACCAGCAACTGCTCGGTTAGCTCTTCTTGATACCCGTTTCAAAGAATACCAACATGTTGTTATTGGCACTGTCCTTACAACCCTTTATACTAGAAGCGCACTACTTCCTTTCTACCCAAATTGCAACCTCTCTCTTCAAGATCCCAATCTACCCACAACCTTAAAAGTTCAGATCCAGCTTCAGGGAGCTGAACAAATTGTATCATCCAAGATGGCAACGCTGCACCATCAGTTGGTATACCGACTTCAGAACCATGATCGTGATCTGCCAACTCCACATACATCAGTTGAGGCTTTAATGATCTTAGCTGATACAGAGTCTGTACCAACCATCCTACAGATCCCCAGACAGATCCCAAAACAAGATCTGCTCAAGCTCATGCCACTTGAATGGCTTTCTAATTATGAGCAGTTCCACTAAAACTCCCAACCTGTCCAAACTTCATAAGCCGCTTATGAAAAGCATCTGGATGGAACTATCCAGATGACCTTTAAGCCTCCTACAGAACAAGCCCCAAGACTTTCTTTTTCCTACTCCTTGATGATTATTGCTGTTTCCATAAATCAGGAGGATATTCCCATTTCTTCCTTTAAAATAGATCGATATCCCATTTATTCTGCCAAACTCAATGGTAATTTCTTATGGGACACTTCTGAGGCCCATATGTGTGATCCCAGTTGTCCCTATCTGGATGATTATGATTCAGACAACGATTATCTTGTACGCCGGAGACAAAAGAAAAAGAAGAAACCCGTGTTTGCAAACACCCCATGTCATACCTACCCTCCCGATCCGCCAAATGAACCTTACTGTCAAAGTCCTTTACCAATTTATAATAAAGGGCTCAAGTACTTGCCAAAGACGCATGCTTTTCCTTGCAAACCTAGTCCACTTATGGTTTCCCCCTATATGTAACACTTGGAAAAAACATTGATCCAAGTACAAAGGTTTCCTCACAACCTTATGTACAATCCCCAGTCACCCCTACTGGACAGTTGGAAGAACCTCGCCCTTTTGAAGCCGTCCTCAATCGGCAGACTCAGAATGCAACGGTACAAAATGTTGTTTTACAAAACCTTGGTCATAGGGTTCAATCGGTTGCATCTCAGGTTCAGAACACAGATAAAAAAATTGACAGTATTGCTGCCCAGCTTGAACAGATGTATACTGATCTCAAGAACAGAGTCACCCAACTTGACTCTGAACTCAGAAAAATGATCCAACAACGATACTGGGGTCTTGAATTTGATAAAAAAGAAGCTGAGATCCGTAGACTTCAAGCAAAATTATCCAGAATTGACTCTGAAAAACAGCAACCTTCGTTGTTTTCTCCTACACAACCTTTGCCCAGACATACATCCCTAAATATGTATCCACCTTTCCACACTCTGTCCTTATATGAGAAACCCCATGATTATTCCAAAACATTTAGCCTTACCTACAAGTTATTCCTGTCCTCTTCAAAAACACAAGCCTCAACCTCTGTCCCATCTTCCTCTACAACACCTCTTAAACAACCAACCAAAGTAGACACTCCTTCAGCTTCAAATCCTCCTCCACAAGCTAAGGATAAACATCCTAATCAACCTAGTCAACAATATGCTGCACATTCAGTCCCTTTACTGCACTTAACTTTTCATTCTGAATCTTCTGATTCTGGATCAAAATCAGTAAGTGAATCCGATTCTACTTCAGATTCGGGAGCTGAATTTGCTGATATTGCCAAATTACTCATGGCCATACCATCCACTGGTTCCAATGATCCTTCTCCATCAGAATTCCCAACTGATACACAAATAGTGGAGGAATTAGATGAAACAAGCACAGTTCCTCCTAATCGACTTGAAACGACTCCTAAACCCTCAAATGGTCCTTGGTTCACTCTTGCTGACATCCCTAAGGCAAAGTGGCCCTCACGGTTACAGGAATTTACGGCCTAGATCGATGTCCAAGTTCTTAGGCCTGGTTCATCAGTCCAATCAGTCCTAAGAGAATTTAGTTCCAAATTTCTTGGGTCACTAAGAGACTGGTTCGACAGTCTTGGTCAATACAGACAATTGCAGTTCATACAAATTCCTGACGTGGCCATAACACTAGGCCTCTTGTATGAACAATTCATCGGAGAAGTAATCCCAGCAAATGAATTGGCACGAAAAGAATATTTTCAAATGAAGTGTTGTTCACTTCAACAAAAAGATTTGGATTATCATTACAAGTGCATGTCAACCCTGTTCTATAAGCTAAATGGGTTTAATGACCCAACACTCAAACATGTGTTTGTAGCCTCTTTGCCAAAAGAACTTCAGCCTGAATTACAAAGGCAAGTGAACCTCCATCAATTAGACATTTCCAACCTGCCTTTTGGAAAAATTTATCAACTAGCAGTGAGCTGCCTTGAACGTCTATGTGAACAAAAAGAATTTTTCAAAGACTTGATGGAAAACCGTCAACCATTCAAAAGTGCATGCAAGAAGCCTCATCCCATTTCAAAAAAGTCTCCCCAAAAAGAAGTCTTATTCCAGACCAAAGAAACCCTACCGATTTTTCAAAAGGAAAGATCCATTCTCTTCCAAGAACCCAAAAGACAGTCGTTGTTTCATATGCAAAAAGAAAGGGCATTTTACAAAAAATTGCCCAAATAAGTAGGCAAAGTCCAGTCGTCTTCTCCATCATTTACAAGCCTCCTCTGTCATCTCTACCCATGATGATATTGAGTCCTTGTTTTTAGAACAAGAGAGTGCCAATGAAGAAACAATCTTTTCTCTCGAAGAGACAGATACAAATTCTGCCTCTGACTCAGAAAACATCCAGATAATCGACATGGTCCACATTCTCCGAGCATTTGTTGCTTAGTCTCCCATATCCATACCCTCCATCTCAGTCCATATTCTCCCTTCAAATTCTATAAACCCATCTCTGTCATTGGATTCATAGACACTGGTGCCTAGAAAAGTATGTTACACCCTTCAATCCTCCCTCTAGACTGCTGGGTAAAACATATTGAAACTTTTAGAGCTGCAGATGGCCAAATCTTTCAAACTACCCTTATCACTAAGGCTCCCATTGGGGTACAAATTTTTCCAAATTGTGTCATATGGTCAAAGATTATTGGCTCAGAGCTTCCAGATAAGGATTTACTGATTGGCTTTGATCTCTTGGCCTTATCCAAAAGACTGCAAATCATAGCTGCATGAGTCTCGTACAAAAGACAATTCAAGCCATATACACCATCATACCAACCTTACATCTAAAAATTTCTCCCCTTTTGTCCAGAATCCCATACCGATTTCAGTCATTCAAACCCTCTCTGGAAAAATACTCAATTCTTCATTAAGCTTCCCTTCAAGCTTAACGAAGATGTTAATCCCACTAAAGCCACACATCCAGGTATGTCTCCTACAGATCTCAAACTAGCTCAACAAGAGTGTTTAGACCTCCTCCAACAAGGTCTCATTGAACCCGCCAAATCAGACTGGGTGTGTCAAGCATTCTATGTGGAAAAACGATCCGAAATCATTCGAAAAAAAAGGAGACTTGTCATTGATTACCAACCCTTAAATTGTTTTCTTCAAGATGACAAGTTCCCTTTACCCAAAGTCCAATCTTTGTTCGTCCACCTCCATGATGCAAAGGTATTTTCAAAATTTGACCTTAAGGTAAGGTTTTGGCAAGTAGGCATTGATCCCAGTGATAGACATAAAACTATTTTTTGCATACCCAATGGCCATTATCACTGGACTGTCATGCCATTTAGCTTAAAGGTGGCCCCTTCTCTTTTTCAAAAAGCTATGACCAAAATCTTTGAGCCAATCCTCCATCATACACTGGTCTATATTGATGACATCCTCCTATTTTCCAAAGACCACGTGACTCACCAAAAATTATTGGACCACTTCCTTGCCCTAGTGCAATCCCACGGTATTATGCTTTCTGAAAAGAAAAGCACCATAGGTTACTCCGCAATTGAGTTACACTTTCCAGATGAGCACCTGACCAAAAAATAGATCCAACAATTCCTTAGGATAATCAATTATCTTCGAGATTTCCTGCCACATGTATCTATCCATACAAGCCAACTGTCTAAAATGTTGAAGAAAAAGTCCCCCCTTTGGGTTCCTGATCAGACATCTGTTGTCCAACACCTAAAGCTGATCGCTCAAAATCCACCAGCTTTAAAGATTCCATCCACTGGTCAAAGAATTCTCCAAACCGATGCTAGCGACGAATACTGGGGTGCTATTTTACTCGAATTGATAGATGGCAAAGAACTTTTTTGTGCCCATGCCAGAGGACAATTCAAAGACTCCAAGAAGCACTACCATGTGATATATAAAGAGATCTTGGCTGTTAAATATGGAATTAAAAAATTCGAGTTCCATCTGATTGGTCATCATTTCCACATCCGTCTCGACAATTCTTAGTTCCCCAAGATCCTTGAATTTAAAAATCGAACCCTCCCTGATAAACAGCTATTGAGATTGAAAAATTGGTTTTCCCAATATGACTTCTCAGTAAAACACATAAAAGGAAATCAAAACGTCATCCCTAACCTCTTGTCTAGACTGCACAAAATCTCACTCATCACCTCTCAGACATACTTTCCTGTCATAGCCATGACGACCTCTTTACCTAACCAAGCTCTTATCCAGAAATCATTTCCTTTAAATCTTACCTTCACCACTCTTAACCAGATCAAAGACTTTGCCTAGAAATTTGTCTATCGCTATATATTTAGAGTCCACCAAACCAGTCCTGAGAGTTTCATGCATTTTCATCCTTACTGTTTGTTTTTGACAGGTTTTTTAGTTAGTTCGTTTAAGGACATCTCCGAAGATGAGCTATGGTACATATGATGTAAAATGGTTCTCTATGCTACAACACTAGTATTTCCAGTCCAAGCAATGCGCCAACATCTCGACACTCCTAAGAATGCTGGTTCTCTGTTATGGACTCTTCTTGAGTGGTTTTCTCCCATCCTTTGGTGGAGAAAAGAAATCACCCGCATTCACCACCAAAATCACCTTTACTTAATTCCAACAAGTGAAGCCAGTCAGTTTACATCAGTCTTCATCATCCACCATCCTTATTTTCAACATCCTGTCACCAACCTCTTTTGGACTCAGAATCAGCTCTATGAATGGAAAACCTTGCCTACTTCTTCTCTCCTAAAACATGATCCCACTATTGTTTCGGCCTTAAGGAATTTCGTCTTTGATATCAACCATTACCAACCACCTCCAACTCCCATCCAGCACACCTCACAAGGCCCTCAACATGAAATCCTCATGTTACCTCCACTTGGTATAAGCAGTACTCCACCCACCAGCAGAATCATCATAAAGGAAGAAAGACCAGACTACACAGACATTCTATTCTAGGACTCTCAAGATCCTTGGGAAGAATTCATGTCTCTTCTCTCCTTTCCAGAAATTTCACAAAAGACTCCAAGCACTCACCTTGCATCAAGCTCTTCTGCCCCACCAAACAAGACACCTGTCAACTCTCGTGACAGCTCTCCTCATAATTCTCCAACACGACAACCGATGTCCCTATTTGATGAAGTAGACAGTGATGTAGACAACTTGTCCCCATCTCATAGCTTTTGAAAAGGCATCTCCCAGCTTTTTCTTTAAGCTCGCACTTTAAACAAATATTGTAATAATTGTGGTTGTTTTTTTGACTTTTTTAGCCCATGTGTGTTTGTCGGGCTCTTGTCAGAAAAGTTTGTTGTTTTCTTAGCTTCTTCCTATATATAAAGGGAGAAGTCTTTTGTTGAAAAAAATAAGAAAATTTGAAGTTTCTTGGGTAAATTTATGGCTTTCTAATCTCCTTCCCTGCTATGCACTAAGTATGCTATGCACTTGCCTCTTTGAGAATCCTGTGCATTAGAAAACAGTGTTATCACCACCAATTAGATAAAAACCACTGCAGTTCACCCTGTGTGTCACCCCTTCCACCCTTTGGTATTTGGTGTTTTTGGGTGAAGTAGTGGTATCGAGTGATAACAGGAAAATATATATATATATATTTGAGAAAAATAGAGATCTTTTGGAAATTACAAGATGCTTTTATTTTTTTACATTTCTTCTTTTTTTATTTATTTCCACTCTCTTTTATTATCATAGTGTGTGTGTGTGTGTGTGTGTGTGTGTGTGTACTACTTTTCTGAAAAATAAATCCTCCATATTTTTCTCAAACATGAATAGATGATGGAAAACATAAAATATAAGGTAATACTCTAAATTAAAGTGGGATAGGATAATAAGTTAACAAAAAAATGTTTTATTTTTAATATGGGCTCAAAAGGGGTAACTATGGATACTTCACAATAGAATGGCTAGAAAAGGCTCAAACGTATCAAAGATTACCTTTCTGTCATTTTCTAGGGCTCTAAATATTATTTCATATTTTACTAGTTCAATGGACTTTCACATGTAGCAACACAATTTTTTTCTATTGGTCGACTAAAAAGAAAAAAAAGACAAAGATCATGTATAAAATAATAAACTGTTAAGTTATGAAAAAGGGTTGCTCTCCAAGAAAAAAAGTAGGCTCAAAAACTCACTTGAAACATATTATAACATGTGCATTCCTTCAAATAACTCAATCAATTTCGCTCATCAAATTTCTTAATTTATGCTTATCACCAATATCAATATACAAAGTGGCGAACATGGTGTAACATAACTCAAAGTGAAAGATAATACAAATACTAAAATTTAGAAGTCATTATGTCATCAAATATTAAAAGATCACACAAAATGCCTTAAAGTTTACTTTTTTTGACTAAATTTCAAGACTATAAATATGCGTTTCTAGAGTAACTAAACTCTATATTCAGCTATCTTTGACTAAAAAATTTAGAAAATGTTAGTAAAAGTACAATAACACAACTATTAGTTACTCCACAACTGTCAACTTTTCCCTCCCCCTTACCAGAATGAGACATTATCCTTAATGTTTGAAAGGAAATAAGTAGAGTTTAGAGGACATCACTTGAATACTGCACATCACTTGAATAAGTAGAGTTTAGAGGACATAAGAAAATATTTACCAATGGAGGGTTAAATTTAATTTGCACATCGACCAATCCAAAGCAAGAATCTTGGGATTTTGCTTTGGTCTGTAAGTTTGTAAAAGATCAAGTTACTAGTTAGCAGTAGCAGCACGAATAAAAAGCTTTTTCATTGTGAATGGAATGAAATGATTCTTAATTATATGATTAAAAAAATGTTACCAAGCCATCATAAAAATTATTAACATTTAACAAACCGATGGGTTTTTTATGAATGTTAAAATGAGCCCAAGATGTGAATGTAATCACTACCTTTAGAGTTGCAAAATCTCCTAGCAAGAAAATTAAAGTGTTCGCATGGTTTAACATCTCGGATATTCTTTCTTACATACTTAAGACGACTAGCTTTTCTCTAATTGGTGAGCCGCATGGACATCCTAGAGGTTTTAGGGCTTTTAGCATGATATCGAGCATTAGGCTTCCTCTAGTGTAAACAACTTTCAAGACAAGTCTTGATAACCCTTAGTCACCTTCCCCATAAACATGTGTATTTTTTGCTCTGCTAGTACTTGACCAAGATCTATAGCTGCTTGAACAAACTCTTTGTATTTTCCATAACGGAAGCTAGAAAGTGATGAGATTGAGGACAAAAGTGTCACAAGCACGTGTGATGAGGTATATTAAGATCCTATTCAAGTTCCCTTCGTACCGATCACAAGAGTTCGAGCAAAGAAATTCAAAGAAGCGCTTAATGGGTTGATTCAAGCAACTTGGGCTCAATCAAATTTGTGGAGGTCCATTGAACGAATCGTACATGATAAATGCATGATTCAGCCTCTTGAAGTTTCCAAACAATCACTTCCATGAAATAGGAATTTGGTTTGTACATTATGGCAGGAAAATATACTGCTTTTCTTTTTGGATACTTTCTCGTTTCTTGAGGAGGCTAGTGGAGAAACAAATAAGTTATTTCTTTTTAATAGCTGAGTTTCCATTTGAATTGATGTAAGACATTTAAGCCGATTAGGATTCTGATTTTTATTTAGATTCTTTTTTATTTGCTTAGATTATGATTTTGATTTGATTTAGATTCTTTCCTATTCACTTAAATTAAGATTGTGATTTGATTTAGATTCTTTCCTTATTTGCTTTAGATTAGGATTCCGATTTGATTTTGGATTAGGATTTATTTCCAAAATTTTTTGTAACCAACCCCATATAAAGTACTCACATCCAACAAATAGAGAAGATTAGTTTTGACGCAATTGGTGAGAGAGTTAATTCTCTTTGGTTCTTAAACAAACTCTTTGAACTTATCGGATTTTCGTGGCACTCAAACTCTTGACTTATCAGTCAGATTGTCCATAGCTGAATGTGGCATCCTCACATACCAAGGTTCATGCTTTCATTGTGCATCAGGTCACGGTTCCATTCAATTCTAGGTTTACATTCGATCTTGGAGACTAAATTGATTATGATTGCATCAGTTCCTGGCGGTGTTCATATCATTTTGGTATCAAAGCTTAGGCACCAAGGTCAAATTCATCTATCTTTATTATTTTTCATTCTTGGTTGAGATTTTTCATTCTTGTTCTAGTATTCAAAAAAGAAAAATCGTGAACAATGTCACATGAACAATATTTTTAGGGTTTTTTTTTTATCAATTTTGCATCCTTCTGGTTTAATTCTTCTTAAATCTATAAATTTTACCTATTTCTTTCCCTTAAAAAAAAAAAGGAGTCCCCGATCTCCACTTAAAATCTTTTGTTCATTTTTGATTATTAGTGTCTTGAAAGTCCAAAATTGGATCTACCCTATAGGTGAAAATTTTTGCCCGAAATTTTGGTAATTTATGCTTCTGAAATCCAATCGTATGTATGCATTGTATTCTTAATTTTAAAATTCAAGTCTCCTTGGTGTAATCTTGTGAATTGCTGCTAAAATCTTGATATTGGTTTGATTAGTTTGATAAGAACCAAGGGAGAATTACTACTAGTGGTAAAAGGCAAGAGAGTGTGAGCATATTGGAGGGTAAAAGCCAATAAATTTGAGTGAAAACACGTTAGGAAGTGAGGTGAGGTCCTTTCCACATTTTTCTAACTTTCTTTTGCAGATGTTAGCCATGTCTCACAACCTAGAATGAAACACAAATGAATAGGATCAATCTGCAACTACTCAGAATTTGTAAATTCATGCATTGATAGGAGAGATGACAAGGATAATGAGGGCTGAAGTGGAGCACATACACAAGCGTTTACATCAAGTAGAGAATGCATGTATGGGGCATCCACAACCTGTTCCCCAAGCACGTAGGAGGGAGAGAGCTCTGGCTAAAGGAGAGATTGATGACTATTATAGGGGTGAGAATGATGAAGGGGAGGACTCAAAGTGTAGCTATAGAAGAGATGGAAGGGGTAGGAGGCTAGGAATAGGGACGATGGTTTGAGTGGCATAAAGATAAAGATCCTGTCTTTTCAAGGTAAATCTGACCCGGAAGCATACCTTGAATGGGAGAAGAAAGTGGAGTTTGTATTTGATTGCCACAAGTATTCAGAGGCAAAAAAGGTAAATTGGCTGTGATTGAGTTTACTGACTATGCTATTACTTGGTGGGATCAACTTGTTACAAATAGGAGGTGGAATAGGGAACGTTCAGTTGAGACATGGGATGAAGTGAAATTATTGAAGAGAAGGCATTTTGTACCTAACCACTATTATCGAGACTTGTACCAAAAATTACAAAGTCTTACCCACGGTAGCCGAAGCATGGAGGATTATTACAAAGAAATGGAGATTGCTATGATTAGGTCAAATATGGAGGAAAATAGAGAAGCTATCATGGCACGATTCTTGAATGGCATAAATTGGGAGATTGCAAATATGGTTGAGTTGCAACATTATGTGGAGATTAAGGAGATGGTCCACAAAGCCATCAAGATTGAGCAGCAACTCAAGAGGAGGGGTAACACCTGTGTAGCCCAAGCTCGAGTTCCATTCTTGGGAAGCCAAGTTAGGTGAAGCGAGACGAGAGATCACAAACATCTACTGCACCTAAGCCGAGATCCAAACCCTCCAAGCACCACTATTAAGAATCGTGATATTAAGTGATTTAAATGTCAAGGCTGGGGAGTCATAGCAAGTGAATGTGTGAATAAAAGAGTTATGATGTTGCAAGACAATGGTGAGATTGTGACTGAAGATGAAACGGAAGAAAATGAGATGCCACCATTGGAGGACGTCGAAGATGAAGAGTATAGCCCCTGGGGAATTGATTTTAGTAGTTATGAGAGTTTTGAGTGTGCAAGTAAAGGAAGACAAAGCACTGCAATAGGAAAACATTTTTCCATACTAGGGGCTATGTTCAAGACAAAGTATGTGGCATGTAGGGATGGCAATGGGCACCACCCTCAATAGGTTTGCCATTACCAAACCCACACCTGCACAAAGTTTAAATTACCAAACCCACCCACAACCCACTGTAGGTTTTACTTTTTTGAAGAAAATCCACCTGCTGCGGGTTTTGACAATTACTAAACTCGCAATGGTATCCGGTGGATTTTTTTTGGGTTTCCACTGCAGATGGCCAATGGGTCGTGCCGTGCCAGCCTGACCTATTAAAGAAAGGCCCATGTGTGCTCGCACTCGTGCCGTACCATTTTTTTGTTTAGGCCCGACCTGGCACACGTGTCGTGTCGTGCCTAAGAAAAAAAAGCCCAATAAGTTTTTTACCTTATTTTAAATTTTTTAAGAGCGCATGCCAAGCTGTTGGCTTATGTTTTTCAAGTATATGTACTTTTTTTTAGGTCTATACCTTTATTTAAATTTAATAGAATCAAAAATTCAAAACTCAAGTCTATATTCAATAATAATAAACTAATAATAATAAGAGAATGTAATATTAATTACTAAGTTTGACCATATAGTATTAGAATTTTTTTTAATACATAACAACAACAACAACAATAATAATATTTTTTTCTTAAGGATTAACTTAGACTTACATAGAGTCATAGATCATAGTTCACAATAATATTAATGAATATATTATAAAATCATGATCTTTATAATTTTATTCATTAGAATCATGATATCAATTATTTATTTAATAATTATAAATATAAATCAATTATAGTATTTTTTTAAACTAAGAACTACATGAATTTAAAAAATTCAATTTCAAGTTATTTGTAAAATCATAAAATTTTAAGTTTACTTTCATTAAAAAATAAAACGTGCTTATTGTGAACTCTTTCATCGTGCCATGCTTTTAAGGCCCACATGCCTAAAATTCTAAGCCTAGCCCATCCCACATGCGTGCTGTGCTGCATGCCCCACCAAAATGTGCAAGTGTTGTGCTGTTCCCCTGCTATCCGGCCCATTGGTCATCTCTAGTTTCCACATTTAAAATCACAAATGTTCAATATGTAAATTTATAATAATAACCTAAAATTACACATAACATACTCAATTTTAAATTTAACCAATGTAAATGGAAAATTGAAATTTCAACATCAATCAACACAAATTCTCAAATTTAAGTATAAAATACAGAAATAAAAAAAAGCCACAAACTAGTATCTAAAAATAACAATTATCATTTCATATTATGATTCAACATAAGCTCGAAGAGAAGATCCTTCATTTCATTCACCACCATTAGCACCCATCCAACATGATTCCTACAACAATGATTAAGACTATTATTTTCTAAAAAATAATACGTTTTAAGTACTAATCCAAAGGAAAAAATTATAATAATGAAACAATCCATGAATTAAATTAAAGAATAATAGTTCATTTAAATTTATAATAAGTAAAATTATAATAAGTATATATTAATCCATGCATGAAGTTAAAGAAAATTCAATCAAAATTATAATAAGTATATTTTTAGATTTAATTTTTTTAATTAAAATAAAATTTAAAAATAATTAGAAAAAGCAGCGGGCTAGTGGATACCCATGGGGGTATCCTCCAGATATTTAGGTAATATCAAACCCACTCGCAACCTAGTACAAGTTTTGATTTATAATATCAAACTCGCCCGCAACCCGTAAAATTACCCACAGCAGACAGGTTTGGGTGGGTTTGTGGGTTTGCGAGTATCATTGCCATTCTTAGTAGTATGATTATTGATGGCGAAAGTTGTACTAATGTTGCTAGTACTATCATTGTGGAGAACTTAAACACCCGCGACCATACAAACTATAGTGGTTGAATGACAGCAGTGAGGTAAAAGTGAACAAGTAGGTACTGGTAACTTTTTGGATTGGCAAGTATGAAAATAAGGTGTTATGTGATGTAGTACCAATGTAGGTTGGACACTTGTTACTTGGGCCTTGGAAATTCGACAGACGTGTAAGGCATGATGGCTTCACCAACAAATATTCATTTGTGTTTAATCAACGCAACATCACTCTTGTTCCATTGACACCAAAGCAGGTTTATCCAGACCAAATGAGCCTACAAAGAGAGAGTGATCAAATGAAAGAGAGTGAGCAAAAGAAAAAGAGAGAAAAAAAAGAATGAAAATTAGAAAGTGGTCGAGAAAAATAACAAAGAAAAGGCCAAGAAAAATGTGGCCATTGAGAGAAAATCACAAGAAACACAAAAGAATTTCTGTGCAAGAGCGAGTGAGATAAAAAGAATGTTGTTTTCACATCAGCCAATGATTGTACTTTTATATAAAGAGACATTTTTAAACACTAACGAACTTCACCCTACTTTGCCTAGTTTTATTACTTCTCTTTTGCTAGAGTATGAGGATGTCTTTTCGGAGAAAACACCACATGGTTTACCTCCAATATGAAGGATTGAGCATCAGATTGATTTTGTACCCTGTGCAACCATTCCTGATGAGAACCATCAAGGGAATACCATTAAAGCTTCAACCAATCATTTCAGCATTCACAGAGGCCCAATTATAAGAGTTAGAGCCAAAACAATGCAAGTTGCTTTAAATGGATTAATTGAGAAAATATAGACTGAAAATGCAATTCAAGATGCAAGACATGATGAACTGGGCTTGGAGAGAAGACAAAACATTGTGGGCAACTAAATGCACAATTTGGGTCAAATGCTGTAACACCCTAGGCAAATCCCATATTAGCAAAGCACGAAAGAGATGCTGGGTTTATAAAAGGTGATCCACATCTTAATTGATAAGATGCATTTTTGGGTGTATGGGTGCCCCCGGAACAAAACCGTACGGGCCTTGTTAAGGCCTAAAGCGGACAATATCTTGCCAGGTTGGGTTAGGTCATGACATTATGGTATCAAAGCGGCTCTGCGTGTCCTCTTGAGCGATGGTAGGGTAAACCTCAGCGACGCTGAGTCCCTAAGGGGGGTGTATGTAACACCCTAGGCAAATCCCACATTGGCAAAGCACGGGAGAGATGCTGGGTTTATAAGGGGTCATCGACACCTTAATTGGCAAGACGCATTTTGGCATGTATGGGCGCCCCAGGAACAAAAGTGTGCGGGCCTTGTTAAGGCCCAAAACAGACAATATCTTGCCAGGTATGGGTTGGGTCATGACAAATGCAAAAAGGGTAAATTCAAAATAAAATTGGTATTGATTGAGCTAGAACTAATGTGCAAGCGATATACCATTGAAAGATAATTAAGTTAGCTTTCCAATACAATTTACAGAGTTAGATTTGGAGTTCTCTAGAAGGTGTTATGACCAATTTATTATAGCTTGTTCAGGCTTTGGAATTCCAACCACTCCTTTGTTTATTCAACTTCATTTATTTGTTTTGTTTCAAGTTTGTCAATGTGTTAGGTAAGTCTACCATCAATGATGGTGGGCTAACATTAAGTTTGTGAATGATTAGCATTAAGTTTGTCAATGACTAGCATTAATAATGGTGGGTTGGTGAAGACTTTTGAAGCATCTTTTGACAAACCTATGCTTGGAGGGTTGTTCCAATGTTTCCATTTGTATTTTTAGGATCTTGGGTTTCTATTAGCATATTTAAACTCAGCAACCTTGCTATGTAAGATGATTAGAGATGAATGTGATTTGAATTTGAAAGATTATTCTTTCTTTGGTTCTTTAGAGAATTGGTGAACTTATCAAGAATTTAGATTCTTGTGATGTTCTAAATCTAGAATTATCACTCACCTTCTCATCTAAATCTTGAGTATGGAGTCAATATCCTTCTCTATACCTCTGGTTCATGTTTTCTTAAACATTGGGTCAAGGTTTTTGTTTCATTTAAATCTGTTTAGAATATTCTTGGAAAGTTGAAACTTCAAATTAAGTGTGGGTTTAAAAGTTTCTTGTGGGGTTTGCATCAATCCCAAATCGACCAGCCTATAAGAGTAACCCGGAGGAGATCAAGGAATTTCAAAAGTAGCTTAATAAATTGATGGAAAAAGGATACGTGAGAGAAAGCATGAATCCATGTGCAGTTCCAGTTCTATTAGTTGCTAAAAAGGATTAAATGTGGAGGATGTGTGTTGATTGTCAAGCCATCAACAACATAATGGCAAAATATTGACATCTCATTCCTAGGCTAGATGATATGCTTGATGAATTGCCCAGGTCTTGTGCATTTTTTAAAATTGACCTGAAAAGTGGGTATCATCATATTAGAATGAAAGAAGGAGATGAATGGAAAACTAACTTTAAAACAAAATATGGTTTGTATGAATGGTTAGTCATGTCTTTTGGTTTGACTAATGCCCCGAGTACTTTTATGAGACTTATGAATCATGTTTTACGAGTTTTTATTGGCAAGTTATTTGTTTTTTATTTTGATGATATGCTCATATATAGGAAAAACTTGGACAAACATGTAGTACATTTGAAATCTGTTTTAGATGTGCTTAGAAAAGAAAAGTTGTTTGTCAATCTGAAGAAGTGTACATTTTCACTGATAAACTTGTGTTTCTAGGATTTGTTGTGAGTGCACAGGGTATACAAGTTGATGAGGAGAAGGTACGTGCAGTCCAAGAGTGGCTGAGTCCTACAAGCGTAAGTAATGTGGGAAGCTTTCACGAGCTTGCTAGTTTCTACCGGTGATTTGTGAAAGACTTTAGCACATTGGCCACACTGCTTATTGAAGTAATAAACAAAGATGTTGGATTCAAGTGGGAAGAGGAACAAGAGAAAGCGTTTTAAATAATTAAGCAAAAGCTAACCAATACTCGCTTATTGTCTTTGCCTAAATTTAACAAAAAAAATTGAAGTTGAGTGCAATGCCTCAGCTATTGGTATTGGCATATAGTCCTAATACAAAAGGGATGACCAATAGCTTACTTTAGTGAGAAACTAAGTGAGGCAGCCTTAAACTACCCTATTTATGATAAGGAGTTGTATACATTGGTTCGAGCATTAGAAATGTTGCAGCACTACCTATGGCCTAAGGAATTCATGAGTTACACCGATCATGAGTCCTTGAAACAACTTAAAGGCCAACACAAGCTGAACAAGAGGCATGATTGATGGGTAAGGAAAATGTTGTTGCAAATGCACTTTCCCACATGTATGTCTTAATCTCGACACTTAATGCTAAACTACTTGGTTTTGAACATATTAAGGAATTCTATGCTGATGACCATGATTTTAGTGTTGAATACCAAGTTGTGAAAAGAACGCGGTTGGTAAGTATTTTAGGCATGATGGTTACTTATTTTACGAGAATAAATTGTGTGTGTCTAATTGTTCTTTGAGAGATTTGTTAATGAGAGAATCCCATAGAGGAGGCTTGATGGAGGCATTTTAGAGTTGTAAACACTTTATTAGTTTTACAGGAACACGTTTATTGGCCACATATGAAACGAGATGTTGAGAGACTTTGTGGTAGATGTGTCATTTCTAGGCAAGCCAAATCAAAAGTTCAGCCCTATGCCTTATACACCTAATTGCCAATACCTAGTGCACCTTGGACTGATGTTTTGATAGATTTTGTACCAAGGTTACCTAGGTCTAAAGGAGGGAAAGACTCAATTTTTATGATTGTGGATAGATTATCAAAGATGGCACATTTTATTCCATGCCACAAAACGGATGATGCTTCTAATGTCGCCGACTTGTTCTTTAGAGAGATTGTGAGGTTGCATGGTATGATCAGGACATTGTTTCTGATAGGGATGCTAAGTTTTTAAGTTACTTCTGGAAAATATTATGGGCTAAGTTAAGAACTAAGTTGTTGTTTTCAATTTCTTGTCATCCTCAAATTGATGGTCAAACAAAAGTTGGAAAGATTATTTGCCACATGTTCAGTTTGCTTATAACCGTTCTGTTCATTCTGCTACTAAGTATTCACCATTTGAAATTGTTTATGGTTTTAATCTTTTAACCCCATGGGATTTAACTCCACCACCTTTTTCTGAGCGGGTTAACTTAGATGGCAAGAAAAAGGCTGAAATTATTAAACAGATGCATGGGATGGCGAAGCTCAACATCGAGTGGAGAACTGAGCAATATGCTAAACAAGCCAACAAAAATCAACATAACCCGTTGATTGGGTGTGGTTACACATGCCCAAGGAACAATTTTCGAAACGAAGGAAATGTAAGTTATTACCTCAAAGGGATGGTCCTTTCCAAGTCTTGGAACAGATCAATGACAATGCATACAATCTAAATTTGCCCAGTGAGTATAACATAAGTGCTAGTTTTAATGTTTCTAATTTGAGTCCTTTTGATGCAGGTGATGATTTGAGAGGAGCGGAATAATGAGATTGAAGAAAAAACTGTCACAAGCATGTGGGATAAGGTATATTCAGATCCTATTCAGGTTCTCGCCAAACTGGTCACAAGAGCTCGAGAAAGAAATTCAAATAAGCACTTAATGGGTTGATTCAAGCAACTTGGGCTCAATCAAATTCATGGAGGCCCGTTGAATGAATCGTACATGATAAATGCATGATTCTACCTCTTGAAGTTTCCAAATAATCACTTCTATGAAATAGGAAGTTGGCTTGGACATTATGGCGGGAAAATAAACTGCTTTCCTTTTCGGATACTTTCTTGTTTCTTGAGGAGGCTAGTAGAGAAACAAATCATTTATTTCTCTTTTAATTGCTAAGTGTAACACTCCACTTAAATATTCATTTTAAAGATGTTTAAAACACTGTGCTTTTATAAATACAGATTTAAAAAAATTACACAACAAACAACACTTTCTTAAAAAGTAAAAGTCCATCATAAAATCCCAAGGTGAGCCCATCATAAAAATAAGATGCTTATTTATTATTGAAATAAAGTTGAGCCCATCATAAAATCCCAAGGTCTATTATACCCATATGCACTTTGTCTTGGGTAGGACTTGGCGCCAGCTTGCCCTACTTATCGTTACCTGCAATGTAAGGACTTTATGAGCTAATGCCCAGTAAGATAATGCCCGGCAAGGTCTATTATCGTTACCTACAATGTAAGGACTTTATGAGCTAATGCCCAGTAAAATAACACTTTGATACATGTATAAATTATGATGCATATGGATGACCATATTAAGCTTTTAAAAGAAACTTAGAAAATACAAAATAACTTCATTAGGGCCCTAGGTATGTTGCACTACAAGGTTGGCACTTTTACTCTTTAAACAATATGCCCTTGGGCCTCATTAGTTGATCTTTTGGGCGTTATGTATCGTCGTCCCCAAAAGATTTATTTTCGCTTAGCTTTGAGGGCTTGCCCTCCTTGGAAACTTTGCCACCAAGTAGTACAACAACCTATTTTCTGAAACATCTTCTTCATAATGTAATGCATGATATGCATGTATCCAATGCAACTTATGTCATAACATTTGAAGTTCCTAGATGCATAACAGAATCAACACACAACACAGATTAGGTGATAGAGCTGACCATAACATAACTCAGTATCATCAATTAGGCGGCAGGGCCAGCCATAACTTAATTAAGTATCATAGCTTAGGCGGCAGAGCCGGCCATAACATAACTAAGTATCATAGATTAGGCAGTAGGGACGACCATAACATAATTAAGTATCATAGCTTAGGCGGCATCGCCGACCATAACATAACTAAGTATCATGGATTATAACTAATAAGATCATAATAGCCATCACAACATAAAGAAATGGTTAAAACTGAAGTTAAGTGTGAAAAGAATTTTGTCCTTACATTGCAGTTGTAGTGTTACTTACCTCTTGATCTTGACTTCTTTAGACCTTTCTAAGTTAAGGATTCCTCTACTCTTGTTATTATGACTTAGAATAGAAGGGAATGAAATTTCTAGGTTGCATTGAAAATGAGAGGTGGTGGGGGGTATTTATAGAATTTCTTAAGGCTAATTGATGGTTAGGATTTTGCCACCATAACTCTTGATCAATGGTTGAGATTAACCTTCATAAATAATTTACTAAATTATGGAATTCTTAACTTTCTCTACATACTTCTACTTACATCATCACTTATGTCATCGTTTATGTCATCATTTCTTATGTCATTGCTTATGTTATCATTCCTTAAAATTAAATATTATAAACTTTAGGGGCTTGTTAGCTTAAAATAAATTCTACTATACTTAAGTGAGAAAATTGTACCTCACATTGAGTTTCCATTTTACTTGATGTAAGGCATTTAAGCCAATTAGGATTTTGATTTAGATTTAGATTCTTTTTTATTTGCTTAGTGGATTTTAATTTAATTTAGATTCTTTCCTATTCGCTTAGATTAGGATTCTGATTTGATTTAGATTCTTTTATTTGCTTTAGATTAGGATTCCGATTTGATTTAGATTCTTTTATTTGCTTTAGATTAGGATTCCGATTTGATTTTGGATTAGGATTTATTTCCAAAAATTCTTGTAACCAACCCCATATATAGTACTCATATCCAATAAACAGGGAAGATCAGTTTGATGCAATTGGTGAGAGAGTTAATTCTCTTTGGTTCTTAAACAAACTCTTTGAACTTATCAGATTTTCGTGGAGTTCAAACTCTTGACTTATTAGTCAGATTGTCCATAGCTGATTATGACGTCCTTACATACCAAGGTTTTTGCATTCATTGAGCATTGGGTCACGATCCCATTCAATTCTAGGTTTAGATTCAATCTTCGAGACTAAATTTATTAGGGTTGTGTCAATTCTTGGTGGGGTTTGTATCAAAAAGCATGCAAACATTCTTGAATTGTCTATTCGAAATCGTTGCCATTGAGACAATTCTCAAAAATAATTTGTGAGTGTTTAAAAAAAAAGCTTGTATTTAAAGATCTTGGTGACAAACAAAATGATACACAGCTATAAATGAGGTAATGTGTTTGTCAAATGATGCGTGAAGTTCATGGTTCAAGAGTCAAAAGTAAACTGCAAAGAAATCAAATAGTAAGTGAACATGAAATCGCACCATTAAAAGCAATAATGCAAATAATAAAAGAAAAAACAAAAGGATATGTACTAGTAATTGTGATTGTAGCTCACATTTTCCTCTATAGGTCGAGGATAAACTTCTTATCCAGTTTTCTTATAACTGGCAAATATGGTTGTTTATAGTCAGATTCCAGAGACTGTGTTATGAACATTTTTTCTGGAATAATGGCCATAGTTGAGAAATTAGTCTCTGTACGTATCCACTAGGATGTGTTTCGAGAGTCAAAAGGATATCATCTAATTACTCTTTATTCAAGCCATCCTTAATGAGTTTAATCTTGCCTTCTGTTGAGTGTTGGAGAATGCATATTTATAAAAGGGTAAAATCATCATTTTGCACTCCTAGTCTCACTAACATTTCCACTTTGATCATGTGTGTTTTGCTATAATTTAAGTATTTTATATACTTTATAGGTATTTTGATCATTTCACAATTAACGACAAATTGGATAGCAAAACATATAACATTTTTTTAGTTTAGAAGAGCTAAAAACCTTAGGGAAGGCATAAAGGACAAAATCATAATTTTAAGATTTTGGTGGGGCCCAACTAACATGGCATTGACTGATGATGTGATAGCATCCTATTGGACCAAAAAATGTTAACGAAGCATTGACCAATTGAAATGGCATTGACTAATGATGTTGGACTGAAAAATATTAGCACTTGACTTGTTTGATTCAACACTACTGCTAAGTGTCTTTACATTGGACTTGCTTTTCTTTTTTACCTCAACAGGGTGAGCTATCTTCACATTCTTTTCCTTTAATTTCTCACCATCTTTCAAGACTTTTAAAATATCAACTATGGAATAGAAACTCCCTTCCATTTAGTGTAGTCATGAGAAGGTACAAGGAGATATGCACATATGACAATTTAGTAGAATATATCAACATATATGTGGAAGCTAAAAGAGTTATGTAGGTGAGGTTTAATAAGATATAGCATCCTATATTAACCAAATGCATGTCCCATGGGAAAGATCTAAAGGAAAAATAGGATTTCTATAACAGACCTAGGTAGGTAAGTTACAAAGTTATGGCCAACTCTCCACTAAACTAAAGATTTGTTCCATAACACTAAGGGTGGGCAATTTCATATTCGAATTGGATTCGAATGAATCTGATTGGACTTTGGATAAATCGGATTGGGAAAAATCCATCTGATTCCAATCCAAACCATAAATCTGATCCGATTTCTAATTAGATTCCAATTGTATGGAAATTTCGAATAAGTTCATAGTTAGATCCGTTCGGATGAGTTCAGATTTCAAGTTTCTTTCAGATTCAGATTAAGAGAATTCAAGATCTGGTTTCATGCACTACACAAACAAATTAAGGGAAGAAAAAGATTTATCTACAACTCTAAATCCAATAATGAAAAAGTTTAAAAAATGAAATAATGCCATCTAATGCTAAGAATGAAAAAAAAATTTCCCTAATGCGCTCAAGAATAATTAATATACTGAAAACACGAGAACAATACTAAATAAAGAATTTCATTAACCATCTCTTACTGCTAACCAAACTGTAACAACTAATTCCACAACAATTCAAACAAATCGTCAGGAGTCGTCATGCCTCATGTGTCGAGATTACTAGATAACCATAAAGAACTGCTCGTCATAGGTCCAGACTCTACAGAATGTTATGGTAGCTAAACATCAATCATGACGCAGCTAGATTCATTTAGTTTGTGTCATTGGCAATGTAGGTCACCGTTTGCGTAAGGTCGTGGCCGGTGAATGTGGTTTGTGGTCGTGGGTTGGCTCTTCAAGGTCGCTATTGGGTTGTTTCATCTCATTGATTTGGGAATTGGGAATTAGGTTTAGGTTTTTTGATGATTTTTTGCTTTTATATTTTTTAAGTAATAGTGCAATCTGGTTGGATTATTCGGACTGACTCGAATCTGATCCGATCTGAATCAAATCCAAACGGATTGTACAAATTATATTCAATTGGATTTGAAACTAAATCAGAATCCACTATGAATTTATTCGAATCGGATCGGATCTATCCAAATCATTCGTATGGAACCTTCTTAGAAGAAAGAACACAATCTAATGGCCATGAGAATTCCATCCCACCTCTCGCCACAAGCTTAATCAACATTTATATCTAAAAGTCAGCAATATACTTCCAAAATAGAAGAAACAAATTCCAGAATTTCTACATATTCTCAAAGGTTCTTTTGTATATGATCAGAATGTTCCAGTGCCAGATGAAGATGAAAATGGAAACAAAGATGAAGATGAAGATGGTATGGATTGGTTGTTGTATGTAAGTGTGGCACTTGGATTTGTGATGGGGATTTGGAGTTTCATAGGCCCTTTTCTCATCAATAGAAGTTTGAGGTACAAGTGCTGTCATTCTTGGATGCCAGGAGAGTAAATTTGGCTACTGTTTTGGACAATGTTACTAGCATCTTTAATCTTCTTCTTTTTGTTTTTTTTTATTATGTACTTTAATAAGGAAATGAATTCTTACAATAAAATATAGGACTTCTTTTTTTCTTGTGATTCTTCATTCTTCCAAAAAGGCAAAAATAGGAAGAGGTTTCCTTAGTTATGGCTTACCTAATGGCCATAAGTGATTATTTAATCTTATAAGTTCTTTTCAGATTTTTTGTTGTTGTTTGATTGTCAAATAAGCAATTACTGGGAAGTTGAAACTACAAATTAAGTGTGGGTTTGAAAGTTTCATTGTGAGAATAAGGATAAAACTATCACAAGCACATGAGATGAGGAATATTCAGATCCTATTCAAGTTCCTGTCGGACCCGTTACAAGAGCTCGAGCAAAGAAATTCAAAGAAGCGCTAAATGGATTGATTCAAGCAACTTGGGCTCAATCAAATTCCTGGACGCCCATTGAAGGAATCACATATGATAAATGCATGATTCAGGCTCTTGAAGTTTCCAAATACTCACTTCCATGAAATAGGGAGTTGGCTTAAACATTATGGCAGGAAAATATATTATTTTCCTTTTTCAGATACTTTCTCGTTTCTTGAGGAGGAGGGAATCAAATCAATTATTTCTATTTTAATCGCCTAATTTCCATTTAATTGATGTAAGGGATTTAAGACAATTAGGATCCTGAATTAGTTTAAATTCTTTCCTATTTACTTAGATTAGGATTCTGATTTGATTTAGATTCTTTCCTATTATGGAAGATTTAGATTCAGATTTGATTTTTGGGTTAGGATTTATTTCCAAAAATTCTTATAACCAACCCTATATAAAGTACTCATATTCAATAAACAAAAAAAAAAAAGAAGTTTTTGATGCAATTGGTGAGAGAGTTAATTCTCTTTGGTTCTTTACGAACTCTTTGAACTTATCGGATTTCCGTGGCGTTCAAATCCTTGACTTATCAATCAGACCATCCATAGCTGATTGTGGCGTCTTCACATACCAAGGTTTGTGCTTTCAATAAGCATTGGGTCGAGGTTCCATTCCATTCCTGGTTTAGATTCAATCTTGGCAACTAAATTGATTAGGGTCGTGTCAGTTCTTCACGGGGTTCGTATCACTTTCCACTAAAAACAGAAGCATTCATGTTCAAAAGCAAGCCTTTCTAACAAAAAACATTAGTTTAATACGCCAACACAAAATTCCTCCAAAATTCAAAGACCCAAGCTCCCCCACTATCTCATTTAGTATTGGGAACTACATATTTGAGAATGCTTTGCTGGTCTTAAGAGCTAGTGTAAATCTTTTACCTTACTCAGTATCTGTGAAACTTGGATTAGGAGAATTACACCCAACTCTAGTTGTTTTGTGGCTTGCAGATCGATCCATGAAAATGCCTCATGGTATGATGGAGGATGTGCTCATTCAGGTAGACTGAACTCTAGTTATTTTCCTATTCGAGTCCTAGATTTGAAGAAGTACATTCCATTATTGTAGGTTGATCTTTCTTGGCAACTTTTGATGCACACATTTAATGCAAGATTGGAAATATACAGTTATCCTTTGTTAATATAACTATAGAGTTGAATATTTTTAAAATTGCCAAACAACCTTATGATAGAGATGAAGGAATTATTAATGTGAATTTAATTGAAGAATTAGTTGATCATACTTTTCATTTTACCCTTAGTGATTACCCTTTATAAACATGTTTAACCCATTTTGGTTTCGATTTTGGTATTCAATACTCTGCTCAATTCATCACCACCAATGGATACCAATAATAGAAGTTAAGGATAGAGCAACCAGGGAAGAAAGTCAGCCCATCATCGAAATCACCACCATGGCTCGAGGTCACACAATTACCCAACACTTTAGAGTATGCATTCTTAAGTGATGAAAACACTTTGCTAGAAATCATTTCATATTCTCTTCATGATAAACAAAAGAGTAAGTATATTTTAGAGAGCACAAAGAGGCATTAGGATGGATCATAGCCAATATAAAATGTATAAACCCAGTAGATTGCATGCATTACATTCATCTTGACGAAAATGCTAAACCTACCAAGGAAATACAACATCGGCTAAATCCTAATATGAAAGAAGTCATCAGAGTTGAAGTTCTTAAACTATTATATGCATATATCATTTACCTATTTCTCATTATTCATGGGTCAGTCCTGTGCAAGTTGTCCATAAAAAGTTAAGAGTCACAGTAGTTACCACGGTCAATAATGAACTAATACCCACTAGAGTGACTAGAGGGTGTCAAGTATGCATTGATTATAGGAAATTGAATTCTGTCACACGAAAAGATCATCTTCCTTTACTATTTATCGATAAAATACTTTAGATTAGTAGGTCATAAATTTTATTACTTTCTAAATGGGCACTTAGGATATAGTCAAATTCCCATAGTGCCAAAAGACTAAGAGAAAATCGCTTTCACTAGGATTATGCAATGCATTTGTCATATTTCAACAATGCATGTTAAGTTTATATATATATATATATATATATATATATATATATATATATATATGGTTGAAAATTTCTTTGAAATATTTATGGATGTCTTTTCTGGTTTTGGTGATTCATTTGATGAGTGCCATTTTGTGGTAAAACAAGGTATTGTTCTGGGTCACATCATTTTGAACAAAGGTATTTAGGTTGACAAAGCCAAGGTCGATATCATTTCCAATCTTGCTCCACCTAAAACAATCAAGGAAATAAGATCTTTCCTTGGGCATACTGGTTTTTATAGATGTTTGAATTAAAGATTTTAGTAAAATCTCTAGATCCTTATGCAATCTACTTGCTAAGGATGTACCTTTTGTCTTTGATGATTCATGTCTTGAGGTATTTAAAATATTAAAGCAGTTGTTAACCTCATTACCCATCATTCGACCTCTAAATTGGAACATACATTTTGAGCTTATATGTGATGCATCTGATTATGCAATAGGAGCAATATTAGGACAGGGAGTTGATCGAATTTCTCATATCATTTACTATGCTAATATGACATTGAATGATGCATAGTTGAATTACTCAATCAGTGAAAAAGAAAATACTAGTAGTAGTGTTTGCATTAAAATAATTTCGATCTTATATCATAGGATGTAAGATAATTGTATTCACATATCATACTACTCTTAAATATTGGGTAAATTTTAGGGACCTCCCCTGAGGTTTAGTGTATTAACACATAGAGAGAATGTATCCACGTAATTACAAGCACCTCCCCTACCGTTAGTATTCAAATACGTATGGCATTAGTATGTAAGGGTAAATGTGTAAAAATATATTTAAAATTTAAAAAAAAATTCAAAAGTGAGATGATTTTGTTGATTCGGCCCTTCAAAGGAGCCAACATCATCGGTTCACTCCACATGACCATCCAGACCGCCGTCCTCATCGGGACCCCCACCACTCTTGGCACCGAAGTCCGCTGGTGGTCCAGCAATATCTTCTCAACCTAAGACCACGTGGCCGCCGCCATCGCACATAACATCTTGGAAGGGCGAGACCCTCTAAGAGTACTAGTGGTGCACGGAGAAAGCTCTGGACTGGGGTCCCGGCAACGGCCCAGATCTCATCATTGACTATGGTGGTACTCCACGTTGTTGATCCATGAGAGAGTCAAAGCTAAGGAGATCTACTAGAAGACCTGGAAGCTACCCGACCCGGCCTCCACCGGCAACACCGAGTTTCAGATTGTTTTGACTATCACTAGAGATAGGTTAAAGGCTGATCCCAAGAAGTACCACAAGATGAAGGAAATATTAGTCGGTGTTTCCGAAGAAACCACGACTGGTGTCAAGAGATTGTACCAAATGCAAGAAAATGGAACCCTCTTGTTCCCTGCCATCAATGTCAATGACTCTATCACCAATAGGAGGTAATTTACTTTGATTTGCTTCAGATCTCAAATTTATTTTATTTTATTTTATACCATCAATTCCTTAAATGTTTGAAATATTGGAAGAAATTAAATACTAATGTTTGATAATGCAATGGGGGAAATAGTTTGATGACTTGTATGGATGCCGCAACTCGCTCCTAGATAGTTTGATGAGAGCTACTGATGTTATGATTGCCGGAAAGGTTGCTATTGTTTGCGGTTATGGTGATGTTGGCAATGGTTGTGCTGCTACTTTGAAGCAAGCCGATGCTTGTGTAATTGTAACTGATATTGATCGGTACTAGGATGTTAGGTTTAAATTTAGTTGGAGTGTGTGTTTGGGTGGTGGGAAAGTTGGAGGAAAGAAACATATTGGTTTTAGATGGGGTTGTGTGGGTTATTTTGTATTTGATGCAGTTTTAAAGTTTTTCTTACTTTGCTGCATCTTGTTATCCTATTGTTTACTGATGAATGATTTAAAAAAAAAAATCTTTTTCCCAATTTCATATCTACATAAAAAATCATTATGAAAAACTAAGGCCAATTCGACCATTTATTATTATTTTACAATATAAGGCTTTAAGCTCTCTGCTTGGGATATTTTACTATCATTTTATCATTGCAATTAACAGTCCAATCGGTTGTGCTGCTACTTTGAAGCAAGCCGGTGCTTGTGTAATTGTAACTGATATTGATCTATACTAGGATGTTAGGTTTAAATTTAGTAGGAGTGTGTGTTTGGGTGGTGGGAAAGTTGGAGGAAAGAAACATATTGGTTTTAGTTGATTGAAGACCATTTGGGATTTGAATAAGGTTATAGATGGGGCTGTGTGGGTTATTTTGTATTTGATGCAGTTTTAAAGTTTTGCTTGCTTTGCTGCATCTTGTTATCCTATTGTTTACTGATGAACGATTTTTCATTATGAAAAACTAAGGCCAATTCGACCATTTATTATCATTTTACAATATAAGGCTTTAAGCTCTCTACTTGGGATATTTTACTATCATTTTATCATTGCAATTAACAGTCCAATCGGTTCTTAAAGTCTTGTTTTATAATTTATTATTTTGCCAGGAATGGTACTTTTGTAATTTCAACAGTCTACTAACAGTCAAACTAACTGAATACTAACGGCAGGGGAAGTGCTCGTAATTACGTGGATACATTCTCTCTATGTGTTAATACGCCAAACCTCAGGGGAGGTCCCTAAAAATTACCCCTTAAATATTTTCGTACAAAGAAAGATGCAAAGGCCAAACTAATTTGCTGGGTCCTACTTTTACAGGAATTAGACCTTGAGTTTAAAGATAAGAAAGGCACAAAAACTTTTGATGGCAAATCATCTCTCTCATCTCAATTTTGGCACAATTACATAACCATTACCATTGAATGAATCATTTTCAGATGAACAATTAATGAGTATGAAACCATAGTATGCTTATATAATTAACTATCTTGTTACAAGTCAACTTCCAAAACATTAGACTAAGTAGGACAAAGCCAAATTTTTTATGGAAATAAAAAATTCTTTTTGGATGTTCCTTATCTGTTCAAGTATTGTGTGAATCAAATTGTTGGATGATATGTCCCAGAGAGGGAATTTCAAAACATCATTTCATTTTGCCATAAATAAGCTTGTGAAGGCCATTTTAGTGCCAAGAAAATAGCTGCTAAAATTTTACAATTTGGTTTAGATTGGCCAACTTTATTTTGAGATTCCTACACCTTTTGTTCTTCATGTGATTGGTGTCACATACAAGAAGCATTACACGAACGAATATGATACCGCTAAACCCTATTCTGGTAGTTGAGATTTTTTATATGTGGGGCTTCAACTTTATAGGACCCTTTCCTTCTTCTTTTGGTTGCTGGACCGTGCAGAACCAATGATCATAAGGTGGTGATAGGAATTTTGAAGAGCAATAATGTTTTGCGCTTTGGACTCATTTGAGCAATAATCAGTGATAGTGGTAGCCACTTTTGTAACAAATCATTCAAAACTCTTTTTAGTAAAGTATTCCATCATAAGTAAAGTGGCTATCCCATATCATCTGCAAACAAGTGGCCAAGTCGAGATCTCTAATTGAGAAATAAAGCACATATTAGAAAAGACAATAAGACTTGATAGAAAAGACTGATCATTAAGACTTAATGATGTATTATGGGCATATCGAATGGCTTTAAGACCCCTATTGAGATGTCACCCTATAAGCTAGTGTATGGGAAAGCTTTTCACCTACCTGTGGAACACGAGCATCATGCGTAGAGGGTTATTGAGAAATTCAACTTTGACATGCAACAAGCTAATGCGTTTGAAAATGCCAAGATTTACAAGTATCGAATGGAAGTCTTTCATGACAAGCAGGTTAGAAAGTACTTTTATTTAATTCTACTTTTATTCAATTGTAACTTGCATTTATTTCCAGATAAATTACACTCTTGATGGTTTGGTCCATTTATTGTTCACATTGTTTTTCCATATGGGGCTATTGAAATTAAAGATCCAAAGAATGTTGTCACTTTTAAAGTTAATGGCCGACCACATGAAGAAGATACCAAAATAAACTTGAGTGATCCACCAAATCTGGACTGAGATTTTTTCCCTTTTTTTTGGTGACTTAACTCTTTGTCAGTTTGTTTTACTCTTCCTTTATTAATTGAAATTATTTATTTCCTGCTAAATTGTATTTGTTTAATAGTTGTATTTTCTCTCATCACTTGTATTATACGTCGTGAGTACCTCAATGAAACAAATCCTCTTCAACCACCATTGTGAACTTCTACGTGTGAAGCACCACCTAAGTAGGCCACTTTCAAAGTCTTACACAAGGTTCCAGAAGTGTGGAAGATTACCACAAGGAGATGGAAATAATCATGATTCGAGCTAACATTGAAGAAGAATGAGAGGCCACTATAGGTAGATTTTTACATGGTTTTAAATCAAGATATTGCTAATGTGGTAGCCATGAAAGTGGAACAACAACTGAAAAAGAAAGGTTCCACTAGAACCAATTTGGGTTCATCTTCCTCATGGAAGTCAAAATGGAGCAAAGATTAAAAGATTGTTTCAAAGCCTAAGATTGAGCCATTCAAGGATCATACGAAGGCAACCAAAGCAAAGGTCATATTGCATCTTAAAGCCCAAATAAGAGAGTGAATTGAAGGGTATTCTTCTTAAAGAAGAACGCCCAAACTACACAAATGTTCTTTTTCAAGATGCACAAGATCCTTGGGAAGATTTCCACTCACTTCTCCCATCCCAAGAATCCCAGAGTCTGCCCACTCAAATAGCTTCTCAGTCAGCCAAGGCCACTACAGAAAAAGACGAACTTGATGAAGATTATCTAATCTACCAGGAGGTACATAAAGCTAAAAAGCAATATGAAAAAAAGACAGGAGACATATCTCTATCCAGATATCCCTCCACTCCATAAAGCTCCATGCTTTTCATCGCACATGGCTACAGAAGCCTTCCGTGAATTTCGACTTTAATAAAAGATGACAGGGGTCTTGTCCTGTCTAAAGTGTGTTTATATTTTTCACGTGTGTATTTTTTTTTTTATGTTTTGTCATTTGCTCTCAAAGATAAGGGTCCTGTCTTATCCTTCGATAAAATTTGAAAGTTTGTTCATAATTCTCAGATGTCTCTCTAAGTTCTTTTCTTCTTCTAGGAAATGAGTTAACACTTGAGTCATTATTCTAAGAGCGTTCATCTCTATCTCTATACTGAGTATGCTCTGCACTTGCCTTTGAGTAAGGATCCTGTGCATAAAAAAAGTCCTAATTTATCTTTAAACCAATTTATCAAGACTATTCTCTCACAACGCTCACCCTCTCCAAAAGTCTGAGAAGTGACTTGTCCTTCGGTGGTATCGTGGGCAATAGTTTTCTCTCCCTGGTTTGATATCTAAAGGATTAGGGTATATCGGCTGGAAACCCGAACTTGCGGACTATTGGTCCAAAGAACAATTTTAATTGTTATAGTTCTGGTCTAACAACGTGGATGGTGGTGATGTTGAAACCAAGAGTGAATCGAATGATACCTTTGGAGGATGTTAATGATGGTGTTGAGTATCATGTTGATGGTAAATTCCACTAAGGGTGCTCTCAACATGCAAGTAAAAGAAGATGCAAAGGTACAATGTGATAACATCTTTCATACTAGATGCCACATCAAAGATAAGGTATGTAATATGATAATTGATGGTGTGAGTTGCACTAATGTAGCTAGCACTAGTTTAGTTGAAAAATTGAATTTGAAACCCTTGAAACATCCTAGGCCATATAAACTACAATGGTTGAATGATTGTGGGGAAGTTAAAGTAAATAAACAAGTGCCGGTTTCATTCTATATTGGGAGATACAAGGATGAGGTTCTATGTGATGTAGTACCCATGCATGCTGGACGCATTCTTTTTGGGCAACCTTGGCAATATGATAGGCGTGTGACACATGATGGTTGCTTAAATAGATATTCTTTTGTAATGAATAAAAAGCAAATCACTCTTCAAAGATGGCAACCTTACACCATCAAAAAGAAAAGGTGTAAGGTGCACAACCTTACACCTTTCAAACAATCTCATTCAACACTCAAGAACCAAGCATATAGAGATAAGACACCATTTCTTGAGAGATCATATTCAAAGAGGGGACATTACATTAGAACTTGTATTAACTGAAAAAACAACTTACATATATCTTCACAAAACCTGTTAGCAAAGAACATTTTATAAAAATTAGACATGAGTTTGGAGTATGAAAATTGCACATTAGCATAATTTTATATGACATCGAGACTATCTTGTTTTTCATGTTGTTGCTATGTTGTATTATGTGCATTCATGAATCATGCATTAAAATGGCCTTTAAGAATTTCAGATCAATAAAATGGTATTGGAATGGATTAAATGTTAGCCGAAGATTAAAACAAATGTGTGAAATCATAGTTTAAATTAAACGAATAACTGTTTCATAATAAACGAATTACTATTTAAAACAGAAACTTAGGAAAGGAAATACTAGTTGCCAGTTAACCAATTTATAATAACGGATTACCGATTAAAAATAAAGAGGCTATTTGTGTTAACAGGTAACTGTTTGTGGTAAACGGATAATCGTTTTCACTTTCAGAGGTTTTCAGAAATTAATAGTTAGCTGATTTAAGAAAAAGGCTCATTGATTTCCTAAAATGGCTCATCGATTTCAGAGAATGGCTCCCCATTTTTGTGTGATAAGACACGATTCCTAGGTTTTCTTCTTCATTTTCCAGTTGCCTCTTACCGTTTTCTCTCTACCGTCAGCACCCAAACTTTCTCTCTCAAATTCTCAATTTTCTTGCATTTTCTTGTCAAATTGAAGCCATAGAATCATTCTTAATCACTTTTAGAACATTTCTAACTGATCAAAACACAATTTCAAGTCCTAAATTTCAAAATCCCAATTTGAAACCCTAAAGTGAACCAAATCGTTTTCTTCAATTTTGGCCAAATTTTCATCACTCATTAGCCAATTGAGCATGCAAATCACTTCCTCTACCCTTCATATTCATTTTAGTCAATTCACATCTTTCCATTTCATCAAGTTTGAAAAATTATCATTATTGCATCTATATCAACGACTGAAACATCAAGAAACTGCAAGAAGGAACCTAATACCCCCTAGGAAGACTCCCGAGTTCTAGGGAATCCATCTTTCCATTGCTTCCTTGGTCAGACGCTTCCAAACCCGCTTTATGGGTTGTAAGGTAATTGATTCTTACTATGAGGAGTTGGTTATATATGGTAGAAGTGTAAAGGGAATGTTAGAGCCTTGGGAGGTGGCTTTGAGTATTGAGGAGCGAGTTTATCCTAATCTAGTTCGTGTATTTTACTGGAATATGGAAATTTCTGCATACATGCTAGATGGGATAATTACCAATGTAGGAGTCCCCATAGAATTTGATGTTATGGACTTAAACTAAATCCTAGGGACGGAGAATACATGTCACAAGATCTACACATTTAGGAAGGCCCTCTCCTTTGCTGATTTTACTGAAAACATTTGTAGGCATCGAGACCTTTGGAATGCTATTTGCTCTCTTCCTTTCCATTCTCAATTACTACCTCTACAGATTAGGATCCTCCATACCATATTATAGCATATTTGTGATCTGAAAAAGAATATTAAAAAAAAAGAAAAAAAGGAACCTCACAACACCCCCTCATGTATTTCACTTAATTGATGTCATTTAACACTCGAGTCTATCACACAAATTGGCATTGAATTTCTAATGATCTCACACACTTTTGCCTTTTACTATACTTAATTCTCTCTTGCAGTTCTTTATTGAGCGAAAAAAAATCAAGAAAAATCCAAGTGGCACACCAAATATAAACCAACACACTAAATAAAGAAAAAGAATTAAGAGGACACAAAGAACGACAAAGGAAATTGAAGAAAAGAAAACAAGCAAGCAAAAGAACACAACTGATAGTACATGTAAACAAAGTTAAGGAAAATGAATAACTAAAATTCAATTTGATGAAAGTAGGAAGGCTTGAATCCTTTTGCAATCAATTTTTTTTTTGGCTGTATGTTTTTTTTTCTTTTTCTTTTTTTTTGATAATAAAAAGAAATAAGGCATTCAAACCTGATTAGAAATTATGCTCTACTACCAAATGATGCCAACCCTATAGTGAAACTTTGAAACCCACGCTTAATTTGAAGTTTCAATTACCTAAGAAAGTTCTAAACAGATTTAAGACAAACAAAATCTTGACCCAATGTTTAAGAAAACATGAACCAAAGGTATAGAGAATGATACTAACGCCACACTCAAGATATAGATGAGAAGTGAGTGATAAGTCTAGATTGAAACGCCACAAGAATGTAAATTCTTGATAAGTTCACTAGTTCTTATAAAAACCAAAGAAATGATGATCTTTCAAATTCAAATAACATTAACCTCTCTAAATTATCTTACATAGTAAGGTTTCTGAGTTTAAATAGGCAAATAGAAACCCAAGATCCCAAAAATGCACTTGGAAACATTGGAACAAACCTCCAAGCACAGGTTTGTCAAAGGATGCTTTAAAAGTCTTCACCAACCCACCATTATTAATGGTAGTCATTAACAAAGTTAATGCTAGCCCACCATCATTTATGGTAGACTTACCTAACACATCGACAAATTTGAAACACAACAAATAAATGAAGTTGAATAAACAAAAGAGTAGTTGGAATTCCCAAGCCTGAACAAGTTGTAATAAATTAGTCATAACACCATCTAGAGAACTCCAAATCCAACTCTATGAATTGCATTGGAAAGTTAACTTAATTATCTTTTTAGCTCTAGCTCTTGTAATTGGGTCTCTAAAAATGTGCAAAGGATCAGTTGAAGCTTTAATGGTATTCCCTTGATGATTCTCATCATTCCCTCTCTCCTCAAAGCAATTCATCATCAAATCTTCACCCACATCAAAAGGACAAATATCAGAAACATCAAAAGCAGTACTCACATTATGCTCACTAGGAAGATCCAATTGTAGGCATTGTCATTGATCCGTGCAACCACTTGAAATGGACCATCTCCCCTTGGAAGCAACTTGGAAAACCACTTGTTTACGTCCTTTTTTTGCTTAACTAGCATATTATTGAGTCCTCTTTTCTATTTCTCATGCAATTGCTTGACAAATTGAGCTTTCTTTTTACCATCCATACTAGCATGCTCATCAATAGGTAAAGGTAATCAATCCAAAAGAGTTAAAGGATTAAAACCATATGCAATCTCAAATGGTGAAAATTTAGTAGCTAAATGGACAATTCTATTATAAGCAAATTGAACATGTGACAAGCATTCTTGGCAAGCATTCTTCCCAAGTTTTCAAGTTCTTTTGAACAATGGCACGCAATAAAGTAGACATGGATTTGCAATCTCAATTTCTCCATCAATTTGTGGATGACAAGTAGTAGAAAAAAAAAGTTTAGTACCAACTTACCCCACAAGGTTTTCAAAAAGTGGCTCAAGAACTTAGCATCTCGATCTAAAACTATGCTCCTTGATACTCCATGCAATATAACTATCTCCTTGAAAAACAAATTAGCTATGTTTGTTGCGTCATTAGTTTTGTGACATGGAATAAAATGGGCCATCTTTGAAAACCTATCAACAACAACAAAAACAGAATCCTTTCCCCTTTTTGACCTAGGTAAACCCAAAACAAAGTCCATAGAAATATCAACCCAAGGTTCGCTAGGTATGGTTGAAGGGTTATATATTCGATAAGGTAAAACTCTAGACTTTGCATGTTTACAAGTAGTACACTTCTCACATATTCTTTCATTCAACATCACGTTTCATATGTGGCCAAAAGAAGTGTTCTTTTAAAACATCTAAAGTCTTTGCAATGCCAAAATGGGCAAGCAATTCACGCAAAGAACTATTAGGCATACCCAGCGAACCTTGGGTTGATATTTCTGTAAACTTTGTTTTGAGTTTACCTAGGTCCAAAAAGGAAAAGGATTTTGTTTTTGTTGTTGTTGATAGGTTTTCAAAGATGGCACATTTCATTCCATGTCACAAAACTGATGATGCAACAAATATAGATAATTTTTTTTTCAAAGAGATAGTCAGATTGCATGGAGTACCAAAGAGCATAGTTTCATATCGAGATGCTAAGTTCTTGAGCCACTTTTGGAAAACTTTGTGGGGGTAAGTTGGGTACTAAACTTTTGTTTTCTACGACTTGTCATCTACAAACTGATGGACAAACTGAGGTTGTAAATAGAACTCTGTCAACTTTGTTGCGTGCCATTATTAAAAGAACTTGAAAACTTGGGAAGAATGTTTGCCACATGTTGAATTTGCTTACAATAGAACTATCCATTCAGCCACTAAATTTTCACCATTTGAGATTGTATATGGTTTTAATCCATTAACACCTTTGGATTTATTACCTTTACCTATTGATGAGTGTGCTAGTATGGATGGTAAAAAGAAAGCTGAATTTGTCAAGCAATTGCATGAGAGAACGCGACAACACATAGAAAAGAGAACTGAACAATATGCTACTCAAGCCAACAAAGGACGTAAGCAAGTGGTTTTTCAGCCTGGAGATTGGATTTGGGTTCATATGAGAAAGGAGAAGTTCTCAGTACAAAGGCGTTCCAAGTTGCTTCCAAGGGGAAATGGTAAGTGGTTGTACAAATCAATGACAATGATTACACATTAGATCTGCATAGTGATGAGAACCATCAAGGGAATACCATTAAAACTTCAAGTGATCCTTTACACATTCATAGAGGCTCGACTACAGGAACTAAAGTAAAAAAGATACAAGCTGCTTTAAATGGATTAATTGAGAAAATATGGACTGAAAATGCAATTCAAGATGCAAGACATCATGAATTGGGCTTGGAGAGAAGAGAAGGCATTGTGGGCATTATTCAAGGTATTTGGTAGCCATATATATAATTTAGATCAAATGCAAAAAGGGAAAATTCAGAATAAGACTGGTATTGATTGAGCTGGAACTAATGCGCAAGTTATATACCATTGGAAAGATATTTAAGTTTACTTTCCAATGCAATTTACATAGCTGGATTTGGAGTTCTCTATGAGTTATGACCAATTTATTACAGCTTGTTCAGTTTTGAGAATTCCAACGACTCCTTTGTTTATTCAACTTCATTTATTTGTTTTGTTTCAAGTTTGTCAATGTGTTGGCAAGTCTACCATCAATGATTGTGGGTTAGCATTAAGTTTGTCAATGGTTAGCATTAATTATGGTATACTAGCATTAAGTTTGTCATTGACTTGCATTAATAATGGTGGGTTGGTGAAGACTTTTAAAATATCATTTGACAAACCTATGCTTGGAGGATTGTTCCAAGGTTTCTAAGTGTATTTTTACGATCTTGGATTTCTATTAGTCTATTTAAACTCAGCAACCTTGTTATGTAAAATAATTAAAGATAAATGTTATTTTGAATTTGAAAGATCATTCTTTCTTAGGTTCTTTTGAGAACTAGTGAATTTATCAAGAATTTGCATTTTTGCGGCGTTCCAAAATAGACTTATCACTCACCTTCTCATCTACATCTTAGTATGGCGTTAATATCCTTCTCTATACCTCTAGTTCATGTTTTCTTAAACATTGAGTTAAGGTTTTTGTTTCAATTAAATCTATGTAAAACTTTCTTGAGAAGCTGAAATTCAAATTGAGTATGGGTTTCAAAGTTTCATTGTGGAGTTTGCATCATAAGCAGTCATTTGTGGGATTGTTTTGATTGTCAAAATATAAGTTTATGATTGATAATTAATGTAAAATTAAATAATACAAAAGATTTTAAAATATTTCTAATAACATGATAATCTTTTGGTCAGTGGATGATTAATAATTTTGCTCCGAAAAATGCAAAAGCATTAAGGACAGGGTTGGTAAATTGTGAGCCTGAGTTGGTCTTTTCCAAACCCAGATGTAAGCCCATATTATTATGAACAAGCGCAGGCTTGGGGCAAGCCTGGGCGAGGCTTGGGCCAGACCTACGCTTTCTATTAATTATGAAATAAATTTTTTTAAAAATAAAAAAATTTAAATTAAAAATAATTATCCAATATAAATAAAATAATAATCAAATACACAAAATATTAGTAACAAAACATAACAAATATTAAATATTAATATAAAAAACATATTAATTTAATATTTTAATTTGTTAAAATTTGATTTATTTTTTATTTATAATTTAATATTTTAAAGCTCATGTTTTTTTCTCTTAGACCCGTAATCAAACCCAATATAAACGGACTTTAAATTTTTCGATCTATACTTAAGCTCAATCTATGTAGGCTTGACTTGAGACCTGCGAACCCGCTCAAACTTTTTTACCAACCATTTAAGAATTTAAGGTAACTGGATCACAAACCTACGAGGGCATAATGGTGCTCACTCCGTTGCTTGCTAAAAGAGTTTTAACATAACAAGTTAACAAACATTGTAACATTGTAATAGTTTGGGGGCTGGGGTTTACTTTTCAATTTTGTTTTGGAGGTGGGTTTAAATTATCGGATTTAGGATAAAAATCGTACTCACTAAAAATTAGAAATGGCCAATGGGTTGGGCCAGCCCACCAAAGCAAGGCTCATGCGTGTTCGTATTCATGTCGTGCCTAAATTTTTTTGCTTAAGTCCGGTTGTCGTGCCCACACGTGCCGTGTCTGTGCCTAAGAAAAAAAACTTAGTAAGATTTTTTCTTTTTTAAAAAATTTTTTGAGAGTGCATGCTAAAGTTGTTGGCGTACTTTTTTTTAAGTGTATGTACTTTTCTTAGGTCTATATTTTTATTCAAATTTAATAAAATAAAAAATTCAAAATTCAAATCTATAATATTAATTACTAAGTTTGACCTTATAGTATTAGAATTTTTTTAATACTTAACAACAATAATAATAATAAATTTTTCTTAAAAATTAATTTAATTGTTAATTTAGACTTTCGTAGAGTTATAAAATCATGATATTTATAAATCAATTATAGTATTTTTTTAAAATTAAGAAATAAATGAATTTAAAAAATTCAATTGCAAGTTATTTATAAAATCATAAAATTTTAAGTTTATTTTCATTAAAAAATAAAACATGCTTATTGCAGAATTTTTTTTATCGTATTGTACTTTTAAAGCCCGCGTGCCTAAATTTTAAGCTCAGCTCGGCTCACGTGGGTGCCGTGCTATACCGCATGCCCCACCAAAATATTCTTGTGTCGTGTCGTATCACGTGCTGTCCGGTCTATTGGCCATCTCTAGTAAAAATTAAAAAAGATCGAAAAATAAAAACAAACTTACAAACATATACCTGGGCTAACTAAAACAAACTCAACTTGAGAATCGACTAACTAAAACAAACTCAACTTGAGAATCAAAGTAACATATTAAACACTGTCAATATGACATTACAAATAAACTAAATGAAATTAATTTTTTTGACAAAAAAGGAAAAAAAAAAAAAGAAATTAGCACAAATATTATTATCTACAGATACCAGTGCAAAGAAAGTCAGCCGTTGATGAAGTTTCACCAGCATAGGCAACAGCATCAGCAGGAGGCAACACTCGTCCATCAGCAAACAATAGCCGTCCATTGCTTGGATGTTGATGCTGATGACTCACCACCACACCTTCAAGCTCCGCAGCCGCATTGTAAAACGTCGTCGTATCACCGAATCTCCGCTCAACCTCAAGAAAGTCGCCGAGTGAAGCGCTCGGCTTCGCGTCGTCGTCGTCTCCACAAAGCCGCCACCAGCGACGCCGAGCCGTGGATGCCGACATAATTGGCGAAGCCCTTTTCTTGCTCTTCTTTTTGCCCCTTGTTCCGGAGGGGGCGTCAGTCACGTGCATATCACATTGCTGCTGAGACTGAGATTGAGATTGAGAAGCACCTCTAAATGTAATGGCAGGAAAACTCACTCCCATTAAAGTACCCAAGGTCGTGCTTCTGTCATGGAAAAATGATCCTGTAGACTGTTCCACAATTAAAATCAGAATCAAAATTGAAAATAAAATTAATACTTAGATATTATATGAGATTGAGAATTGAGATGAATTTAATAAATTAATTAATTTGATAATTGCCTCAGTGTCGAGATCCGAGGAATAAATTGACGAGACGGTATTGGTTGGAGATGAGAGCGGTGGTAGCAAGCTGTTGTCTGGATCTCCCATTTCCTTTTTTTTTTATCTTCCTTTGATCTCTAATTA
Source organism: Citrus sinensis (assembly GCF_022201045.2). Classification (NCBI taxonomy): domain Eukaryota; kingdom Viridiplantae; phylum Streptophyta; class Magnoliopsida; order Sapindales; family Rutaceae; genus Citrus; species Citrus sinensis. The sequence goes on from NC_068556.1 coordinate 12,909,991, forward strand.
TAAAAGATGGTTACTAATTTGTGCTATATGATGATTATTATTCTTTCGCTTCGGTTTGTCTTTTAGGTAGATGCGTAACATCAATTAAAGCACTTTTCTTTTATTCCCTAAAAAAATAAGGTTTAAATTATTTTTTATTTATTTTTAATCTCCTAACATAGCTGCTAATGAGATCACTTAAAAATCACCTTATTATTGTACTAATGTCGTGTAGCACTTTTTTTTGCTTGCTATCTCCATTAAAGTGAATTTAGTAATTTAAAATTATGTGGGCCTATTTGAGCGTATTAATTTTTTTAAACTCTCCTTTTAGTTAAGAATTTATCATCTAAATAATTTTAATAAAATTACTTAATTAATCATATGTAAATAATTAGTATCACTAACTAAAAGAAACAAAACCTACCATTTAAAATGAATATCAACAAATTTTTATCAGCCACGAAGGTTAATGAATATCAAAAAGTTAATTTTTGCCAAATACAAAAGTTAATAACATCAAGAAAAAAAATCTTATATATAGAATGTATGAAAGTTATATTATGATATACTAATAAATGTTAAGAAAAAAGTAAATTTAAAAGAAAGTGAAATTGAGTGTTTAGTTTGTAGATTTTGAAAGAAGAGAGAGAATATGCAATTGTGAGATAGACAGAAAATTATAAGTGAAGGGAAATTTTGAGATTTTGAAGTGAAGGGAAAATTATAGACAGAATATGAATTTATTTTTTAAAATTGGTATAGAGAGGGATTTGGTGGGTTCAAATAGCTCTACCCTTTAAAATTAATAAACAATTTTATTTGGTATTGACCTTTCTCATAACTACAAACTTTAACCTCATAGCACAAAATTAGTTTTTAATCGATTAATATAATAAATAGGAAAAAAGAAAAAATTTCAATTAATCGAGATAAAATATTTTAAAACTTTAAATTTATGTATAATATAAATATGTCATACAATAGCCATATTTGCACTTTTTTAGCCACATTGTAACACTTCATATTTCAAGCTTATTTTTGGGAAAAGGACATCTACATCCCCAAAGTTTGCGGAAATAGTCATCAACCCCCCAAATTTTCAAAAAAGAATATCAAGATCCCCTTTTGAGCATAATACATTTTACCTCTATTATCCCAAAAAAAAAATTTAACTTAATGTTTTATAATAAATAGAAATATAACATTAAAATAAATACAATAATACATACATTTTAAAATAATTTCAATATTTAAAAATATTTTAATATTTTACAATCTATTAGATATATTTTATTATGTTAAAGTAAATTTTGTAATAAAATCATAATATTAAAATAAATGTATTAAAATTTAAATTATTTGGAATATTATCTAAAATAATAATTTTAACATTAGTAGTATGTGGGATTTTTTTAATTGTAAAATATATTTAATGCAAATATTTATTTAAAATCCTACAATAAATAAAAATATATTATTAAAATAAATATAATGATTTACATATTTAAATTTATTAAAATATTTTAATATTGCCAGTGTACTGTACATATTACTTTATTTATATAATTTGTATTTATAAAAAAATTAGTTAATTTTTTTGGGATAATAAAAGTAAATGGTATAATGGTCAAAACAAGGTATTAGTGTCCAATTTTGAAAACTTGGGAGTGTTGTGACAATTTCCCCAAACCATGGGAGTGCATATATCAATTTTTCCAAAAATAATTTAATGTAATTAGTCTATTAGATTCATTATATTATTAATATTAAATTTGTATTAATTAAAAATTTTAAAGTTAATTTTCTAATTAATAAATTCAAAGGGTATTATGGTCAAGGTGTCTCGGTATCATTTTTTGACAATTTGAGATTTTTTTTACCATTTTCCAAAACCTTGGGGGTGTAGGTGTATTTTTTCCTTTATTTTTTAAATTAATTCCTACTTTCCATAATGATTTATCTAATTTTGGGTAAGTTATTTCCACTAATTTTTGGTTGTACATTTCCACTTCTTTTGTTGAATTCTAATTCTCTACGAGAATATTTGAACTTTGCTTTCTATGTTTCTACATTCAATTAGATCATATCTAATTTTTTGGTAAGCTACTCCAAGTCTATTTTCCACTACTTTTTAGTTTTACATTCCTGCTATTTTCATTGAGTTCCAATATTATAGGAATATGTTTCAAGTTGAATTTTTTAGATCTCTACTTCCCATTCAAATTTATCATATTCTTGGTAAATTGTTCCAATTATTGGGTTGAGTCTTCCTATTCTTTTGCCCACCATTGTTTAATCTACACTCCTCGTTTCGTTAAATTCTAATATTTTAGATGGATGTTCCAAGTTCACTTTTTAAATCTCTATTTTCTATTGAAAACTTTTTACTTTTTTTCTACATTATTATATAGTTGGATGTTTGAGTTCACTTTTTAGTTCCCTTTTTCCACCAGTGTTATATAGGTGGATGTTCTAGAATTGTATAAATTAACATTCTTTGTCATTTCAAGAAAGTGGCAAGGAGAGCAAGAGACGTAAAAAATGTCTGAAAGAACTGATAGATGAAAGAATAGAATTTTTCATATATACATTTTGATAGAGTTCAAATACAATGAAAGTTTGTTATGGCACTACAGGAAAGCATGCAATAGATAACAAACAATTTATAACAGATTATAGGCAAAGTGGCTTATATTATAAAATTACGACAAACTCGTGATAGAATTTTCAATCTATCATAGATTAATGATGAGCTTGTGATAGAAATATTTACTGTCATGAATTTATGATGGTTTGATGTATTATTTTATTTAAAAAACAAAAGTTACGTTTTAATAATTAAAAAAATGCCAGCAAAATTGTACCATTTTGGTACTTTCAACTTTCTTTCTTTTTTTCTTTCTAAGTGTTAAACATTGACAACACTTAGAAACCCAAATCCCTAAGTGCTATTTCTCTTGTTCCTTCATGCTGTTCACAAACCCTTTGTCTAAAACCACTCATTCTTGTCATTCTTCTACCAGTGTTGTGCTGTCATACTTGATTATTCTTCTTGTTTAGTTATCAGTCTCCTTCCTTTTAAGCTATCAACATCTTCAGTTTTGCTTTGGCCCCCAATACCGTCTATCTTTTTCACTCTGTTTCAAATTATCCTAATTAAACCATTGTCTGTTCGTTTTGAAACCGTACGTCACTGGCATCGTAGCATAAAAAGCACCAGCCAAGCAAACAAAATTCAGTCAATTCTCAAGGTAACCCTAATGCTCATTTGGGGAATTTTTGGTATTATCAAGCTTCATGTTCTCTAATTTTTTTTATTAACAGTATTATCTATCTTGTAGCGTGAATCTTTGGGTAAACACTTTGTTTTGATTATCTTTGCCTTATCCTTTTTATATAACAGATGCGATTTCTTCGCTTAATTCCTCATTCATCGATCTAGTTTTTTCGTGCTTTACGAGCCAGGTAACATTTTTTCCTATTACTGTATATAACCCATATGCTTATTTGATTGTTCTCCGCAATGAGTTTGTTTGTTTCTTCAGTATTTTATACCTATGGCTTTGTTGTTGGGTTTAAATTATTCACTACTTTATTTATTCTATAGAAAAGAGTATGAAGAGCTCTTTGAATGTCTTAGTTGTGGTTTATCTAGATGGAAAAAAAAAATGGTAGTGTTGACCACTATAGAAAAGGGGTTCCTACGAAGCTTTTCATGGTATTTTCCACCCATATCTAAATTTAAACGCATGCTTCAGTCCTCACAAACTGCCAAAGACTTGACTTGGCATGCAAATGAGAAAGTCAATGATGGTAAGCTTCGACATCTGGCAGACTCACCATCATGGAAATTATTAGATAACAAATGACCGACTTTATAACAGATTATAGGCAAAGTGGCTTATATTATAAAATTACGACAAACTCGTGATAGAATTTTCAATCTATCATAGATTAATGATGAGCTTGTGATAGAAATATTTACTGTCATGAATTTATGATGGTTTGATGTATTATTTTATTTAAAAAACAAAAGTTACGTTTTAATAATTAAAAAAATGCCAGCAAAATTGTACCATTTTGGTACTTTCAACTTTCTTTCTTTTTTTCTTTCTAAGTGTTAAACATTGACAACACTTAGAAACCCAAATCCCTAAGTGCTATTTCTCTTGTTCCTTCATGCTGTTCACAAACCCTTTGTCTAAAACCACTCATTCTTGTCATTCTTCTACCAGTGTTGTGCTGTCATACTTGATTATTCTTCTTGTTTAGTTATCAGTCTCCTTCCTTTTAAGCTATCAACATCTTCAGTTTTGCTTTGGCCCCCAATACCGTCTATCTTTTTCACTCTGTTTCAAATTATCCTAATTAAACCATTGTCTGTTCGTTTTGAAACCGTACGTCACTGGCATCGTAGCATAAAAAGCACCAGCCAAGCAAACAAAATTCAGTCAATTCTCAAGGTAACCCTAATGCTCATTTGGGGAATTTTTGGTATTATCAAGCTTCATGTTCTCTAATTTTTTTTATTAACAGTATTATCTATCTTGTAGCGTGAATCTTTGGGTAAACACTTTGTTTTGATTATCTTTGCCTTATCCTTTTTATATAACAGATGCGATTTCTTCGCTTAATTCCTCATTCATCGATCTAGTTTTTTCGTGCTTTACGAGCCAGGTAACATTTTTTCCTATTACTGTATATAACCCATATGCTTATTTGATTGTTCTCCGCAATGAGTTTGTTTGTTTCTTCAGTATTTTATACCTATGGCTTTGTTGTTGGGTTTAAATTATTCACTACTTTATTTATTCTATAGAAAAGAGTATGAAGAGCTCTTTGAATGTCTTAGTTGTGGTTTATCTAGATGGAAAAAAAAATGGTAGTGTTGACCACTATAGAAAAGGGGTTCCTACGAAGCTTTTCATGGTATTTTCCACCCATATCTAAATTTAAACGCATGCTTCAGTCCTCACAAACTGCCAAAGACTTGACTTGGCATGCAAATGAGAAAGTCAATGATGGTAAGCTTCGACATCTGGCAGACTCACCATCATGGAAATTATTAGATAACAAATGACCGACTTTATAACAGATTATAGGCAAAGTGGCTTATATTATAAAATTACGACAAACTCGTGATAGAATTTTCAATCTATCATAGATTAATGATGAGCTTGTGATAGAAATATTTACTGTCATGAATTTATGATGGTTTGATGTATTATTTTATTTAAAAAACAAAAGTTACGTTTTAATAATTAAAAAAATGCCAGCAAAATTGTACCATTTTGGTACTTTCAACTTTCTTTCTTTTTTTCTTTCTAAGTGTTAAACATTGACAACACTTAGAAACCCAAATCCCTAAGTGCTATTTCTCTTGTTCCTTCATGCTGTTCACAAACCCTTTGTCTAAAACCACTCATTCTTGTCATTCTTCTACCAGTGTTGTGCTGTCATACTTGATTATTCTTCTTGTTTAGTTATCAGTCTCCTTCCTTTTAAGCTATCAACATCTTCAGTTTTGCTTTGGCCCCCAATACCGTCTATCTTTTTCACTCTGTTTCAAATTATCCTAATTAAACCATTGTCTGTTCGTTTTGAAACCGTACGTCACTGGCATCGTAGCATAAAAAGCACCAGCCAAGCAAACAAAATTCAGTCAATTCTCAAGGTAACCCTAATGCTCATTTGGGGAATTTTTGGTATTATCAAGCTTCATGTTCTCTAATTTTTTTTATTAACAGTATTATCTATCTTGTAGCGTGAATCTTTGGGTAAACACTTTGTTTTGATTATCTTTGCCTTATCCTTTTTATATAACAGATGCGATTTCTTCGCTTAATTCCTCATTCATCGATCTAGTTTTTTCGTGCTTTACGAGCCAGGTAACATTTTTTCCTATTACTGTATATAACCCATATGCTTATTTGATTGTTCTCCGCAATGAGTTTGTTTGTTTCTTCAGTATTTTATACCTATGGCTTTGTTGTTGGGTTTAAATTATTCACTACTTTATTTATTCTATAGAAAAGAGTATGAAGAGCTCTTTGAATGTCTTAGTTGTGGTTTATCTAGATGGAAAAAAAAATGGTAGTGTTGACCACTATAGAAAAGGGGTTCCTACGAAGCTTTTCATGGTATTTTCCACCCATATCTAAATTTAAACGCATGCTTCAGTCCTCACAAACTGCCAAAGACTTGACTTGGCATGCAAATGAGAAAGTCAATGATGGTAAGCTTCGACATCTGGCAGACTCACCATCATGGAAATTATTAGATAACAAATGACCGACTTTATAACAGATTATAGGCAAAGTGGCTTATATTATAAAATTACGACAAACTCGTGATAGAATTTTCAATCTATCATAGATTAATGATGAGCTTGTGATAGAAATATTTACTGTCATGAATTTATGATGGTTTGATGTATTATTTTATTTAAAAAACAAAAGTTACGTTTTAATAATTAAAAAAATGCCAGCAAAATTGTACCATTTTGGTACTTTCAACTTTCTTTCTTTTTTTCTTTCTAAGTGTTAAACATTGACAACACTTAGAAACCCAAATCCCTAAGTGCTATTTCTCTTGTTCCTTCATGCTGTTCACAAACCCTTTGTCTAAAACCACTCATTCTTGTCATTCTTCTACCAGTGTTGTGCTGTCATACTTGATTATTCTTCTTGTTTAGTTATCAGTCTCCTTCCTTTTAAGCTATCAACATCTTCAGTTTTGCTTTGGCCCCCAATACCGTCTATCTTTTTCACTCTGTTTCAAATTATCCTAATTAAACCATTGTCTGTTCGTTTTGAAACCGTACGTCACTGGCATCGTAGCATAAAAAGCACCAGCCAAGCAAACAAAATTCAGTCGATTCTCAAGGTAACCCTAATGCTCATTTGGGGAATTTTTGGTATTATCAAGCTTCATGTTCTCTAATTTTTTTTATTAACAGTATTATCTATCTTGTAGCGTGAATCTTTGGGTAAACACTTTGTTTTGATTATCTTTGCCTTATCCTTTTTATATAACAGATGCGATTTCTTCGCTTAATTCCTCATTCATCGATCTAGTTTTTTCGTGCTTTACGAGCCAGGTAACATTTTTTCCTATTACTGTATATAACCCATATGCTTATTTGATTGTTCTCCGCAATGAGTTTGTTTGTTTCTTCAGTATTTTATACCTATGGCTTTGTTGTTGGGTTTAAATTATTCACTACTTTATTTATTCTATAGAAAAGAGTATGAAGAGCTCTTTGAATGTCTTAGTTGTGGTTTATCTAGATGGAAAAAAAAAATGGTAGTGTTGACCACTATAGAAAAGGGGTTCCTACGAAGCTTTTCATGGTATTTTCCACCCATATCTAAATTTAAACGCATGCTTCAGTCCTCACAAACTGCCAAAGACTTGACTTGGCATGCAAATGAGAAAGTCAATGATGGTAAGCTTCGACATCTGGCAGACTCACCATCATGGAAATTATTATATAACAAATGACCGACTTTATAACAGATTATAGGCAAAGTGGCTTATATTATAAAATTACGACAAACTCGTGATAGAATTTTCAATCTATCATAGATTAATGATGAGCTTGTGATAGAAATATTTACTGTCATGAATTTATGATGGTTTGATGTATTATTTTATTTAAAAAACAAAAGTTACGTTTTAATAATTAAAAAAATGCCAGCAAAATTGTACCATTTTGGTACTTTCAACTTTCTTTCTTTTTTTCTTTCTAAGTGTTAAACATTGACAACACTTAGAAACCCAAATCCCTAAGTGCTATTTCTCTTGTTCCTTCATGCTGTTCACAAACCCTTTGTCTAAAACCACTCATTCTTGTCATTCTTCTACCAGTGTTGTGCTGTCATACTTGATTATTCTTCTTGTTTAGTTATCAGTCTCCTTCCTTTTAAGCTATCAACATCTTCAGTTTTGCTTTGGCCCCCAATACCGTCTATCTTTTTCACTCTGTTTCAAATTATCCTAATTAAACCATTGTCTGTTCGTTTTGAAACCGTACGTCACTGGCATCGTAGCATAAAAAGCACCAGCCAAGCAAACAAAATTCAGTCAATTCTCAAGGTAACCCTAATGCTCATTTGGGGAATTTTTGGTATTATCAAGCTTCATGTTCTCTAATTTTTTTTATTAACAGTATTATCTATCTTGTAGCGTGAATCTTTGGGTAAACACTTTGTTTTGATTATCTTTGCCTTATCCTTTTTATATAACAGATGCGATTTCTTCGCTTAATTCCTCATTCATCGATCTAGTTTTTTCGTGCTTTACGAGCCAGGTAACATTTTTTCCTATTACTGTATATAACCCATATGCTTATTTGATTGTTCTCCGCAATGAGTTTGTTTGTTTCTTCAGTATTTTATACCTATGGCTTTGTTGTTGGGTTTAAATTATTCACTACTTTATTTATTCTATAGAAAAGAGTATGAAGAGCTCTTTGAATGTCTTAGTTGTGGTTTATCTAGATGGAAAAAAAAAATGGTAGTGTTGACCACTATAGAAAAGGGGTTCCTACGAAGCTTTTCATGGTATTTTCCACCCATATCTAAATTTAAACGCATGCTTCAGTCCTCACAAACTGCCAAAGACTTGACTTGGCATGCAAATGAGAAAGTCAATGATGGTAAGCTTCGACATCTGGCAGACTCACCATCATGGAAATTATTAGATAACAAATGACCGACTTTTGCATTAGATCTTAGAAATCTTCGCCTTGCCTTATCAGCTGATGAGTAAATCCACATAGCTCTCTTAGTAGTCAATGTAGTTGTTGGCTAGTTATTCTTGTAACGTACAATCTTCCTCTATAGTTGTGTATGATACGAATCCCACAATGAAACTTTCAATCCTACACTTAATTTGTAGTTTCAACTTCCCAAGAAAGTTCTAAACAGATTTATGGCAAACAAAAACCTTGACCCAATGCTTAAGAAAACATGAACCAAAGGTATAGAGAAGGGTATTGACGCCACACTCAAGAAAAAGATGAGAAGGTGAGTGATAAGTCTAAATTTGGAACACCACAAGAATGTAAATTCTTGATAAGTTCACTAGTTCTCAAAAGAACCAAAGAAAGAATAATCTTTCAAATTCAAAATAACATTAATCTCCTTACATACCAAGGTTGCTGAATTTAAATAGGCTAAAAGGAACCCAAGATCCTAAAAATACAAATGGAAACATTGGAACAACCCTCCAAGTAAGTTTGTCAAAAGATGTTTCAAAAGTCTTCACCAACCCACCATGATCAATGCTATCTTTGACAAACTTAATGCTAGCCTACTATAATTAATGCTATCATTGACAAACTTAATGTTAGCCCACCATCATTGACGGTAGACTTACCTTACACATTGACAAGTTTGAAACAAAACAAACAAATAAGTTGAAAAACAAAGGATTCGTTGAAAATCCCAAGTCTGAACAAGCTGTAAAGAATTGGTCATAACTCCTTCTAGAGAATTCCAAATCCAGCTCTGTAAAATTTATTGGAAAGCCAACTTAATTATCTTTCCAACGGTATATAGCTTGCATTTTAATTCTGGCTCAATCAATACAGTTTTTATTCCGAATTTGACCTTTCTGCATTTGATACAACTTGTGTATTTGGCTGCCCAATGACTTGAATAATGCCCACAATGCCTTGTCTTCTCTTCAAGCCCAATTCATGATGTCTTGCATCTTGAATTGCATTTTCAATCCATATTTTCTCAATTAATCCATTTAAAGCAGCTTGCATCTTTTTGGCTCTTGCTCTTGTAATTGGGCCTCCATGAATGTGCAAAGGATCACTTGAAGTTTTAATGGTCCCTTGATGGTTCTCATCATTCCCCCTCTCTTCAAAAGGATTCGTCCTCGAATCTTCACCTACATCGAAAGGAGAAAGATCAGAAACATTGAAAGTAGCACTCACGTTATACTCACCAGGAAGATCCAATTTGTAGGCATTGTCATTGATCCGTGCAACCACTTGAAATGGACCATCTCCCCTTGGAAGTAACTTGGAACGCCTTTGTGCTGGGAACCTCTCCTTTCTCATATGCACCCAAACCCAATCTCCAGGCTGAAAAACCACTTGCTTACGTCCTTTGTTGGCTTGAGTAGCATATTGTTCAGTTCTCTTTTCTATGTGTTGACGTGTTCTCTCATGCAATTGCTTGACAAATTCAGCTTTCTTTTTACCATCCATACTAGCACGCTCATCAATAGGTAAAGGTAATAAATCCAAAGGAGTTAATGGATTAAAACCATATACAATCTCAAATGGTGAGAATTTAGTAGCTGAATGGACAGTTCTATTGTAGGCAAATTCAACATGTGGCAAACATTCTTCCCAAGTTTTCAAGTTCTTTTGAATAATGGCACGCAACAAAGTAGATAGAGTTCTATTTACAACCTCAGTTTGTCCATCAGTTTGTGGATGACAAGTAGTAGAAAACAAAAGTTTAGTACCCAGCTTACCCCACAAAGTTTTCCAAAAGTGGCTCAAGAACTTAGCATCTCGATCTGAAACTATGCTCCTTGGTACTCCATGCAACCTGACTATTTCCTTGAAAAACAAATTAGCTATGCTTGTTGCATCATCAGTTTTATGACATGGAATGAAATGTGCCATCTTTGAAAACCTATCAACAACAACAAAAACAGAATCATTTCCCCTTTTTGACCTAGGTAAACCCAAAACAAAGTCCATAGAAATATCAACCCAAGGTTCACTAGGTATGGGCAGAGGGTTATACAATCCATGGGGTAAAACTCTTGACTTAGCATGTTTACAAGTGATACACTTCTCACATATTCTTTCAACATCACGTTTCATATGTGGCCAAAAGAAGTGTTCTTTTAAAACATCTAAAGTCTTTGCAATGCCAAAATGTCCCATTAAACCACCCCCATGAGCTTCACGCACAAGCAATTCACGCAAAGAACTATGAGGCACACACAATTTATTTTCTCTAAATAAAAGCCCATCATGCTTATAGAATTTACCAAATGCAACTTTCTCACAAGCATTAAACACATTAGCAAAATCAGGATCGTTAGCATATAATTCTTTAATGTACTCAAATCCTAACAACTTTGCATTTAATGTAGAGATAAGTGCATACCTTCTAGATAATGCATCAGCCACCACATTCTCCTTACCTTGTTTATATTTGATCACATAAGGAAATGGCTCAATAAATTCAACCCATTTGGCATGTCTCTTATGTAACTTACCTTGCCCTTTCAAATGCTTCAAGGACTCATGATCAGTGTGTGTAACAAACTCTTTAGGTAGAAGATAATGTTGCCAAGTTTCCAAAGCTCTCACCAATGCATACATCTCCTTGTCATAGGTAGGATAGTTTAGGGCTGCTCCACCCAATTTCTCACTAAAATAAGCAATTGGACGCCCTTCTTGCATCAAAACAGCTCCAATACCTATACCTGAAGCATCACACTCAATTTCAAAAGTTTTAGTAAAATCAGGTAAAGCAAGTAATGGTGCAGAAACTAATTTCTCCTTAATTAGATTAAATGCCTTTTCTTGTTCACTACCCCACTTAAATCCCACATGTTTCTTCACAATTTCAGTTAATGGTGCAGCAAGGGTGCTAAAATCTTTCACAAATCTTCTATAAAAACTAGCCAAACCATGAAAACTTCTTACCTCACTTACACTTTTAGGTGTAGGCCACTCTTTAATAGCCTTTACCTTCTCTTCATCAACATCAATTCCTTTAGCACTTACAACATAACCAAGAAAAACAATCTGATTTGTACAAAAGGAACACTTCTTCAAATTAGCATACAACTTTTCCTTCCTTAAAACAGTCAATACACTTTGCAAATGTTCAATGTGTTCATCTAAGCCTTTGCTATAGATCAAAATATCATCAAAATAGACAACTACGAATTTGCCAATAAAAGCACGCAAAACATGGTTCATTAACCTCATAAAAGTGCTAGGTGCATTAGATAACTCAAATGGCATCACTAACCACTCATATAAACCATATTTTGTTTTAAAGGCAGTTTTCCACTCATCTCCCTCTCTAATCCTAATTTGATGATACCCACTTTTAAGATCAATTTTACTAAACACACAAGAACCATGCAATTCATCAAGCATGTCATCAAGTCTAGGAATATGATGTCGATACTTTACAGTGATTTTATTAATTGCACGACAGTCAACACACATCCTCCATGTTCCATCCTTTTTGGGCACTAGTAAAACTGGTACTGCACATGGACTCATGCTCTCCCTCACATATCCTTTTGCCAAGAGTTCTTCAACTTGCCTTTGAAGCTCCTTTGTCTCCTCGGGGTTACTTCTATATGTAGGTCTATTAGGAATGGTAGCTCCAGGGACGAAGTCTATTTGATGCTCAATTCCCCTAATAGGTGGCAAACCGTTAGGGACTTCATTTGGAAACACATCATCAAAGTCCTGCAAAAGAGTCACAATAGCACTAGGCAAAGAAAAGTTAAGCTCATTAGTGTGTAAACAAGCCTCTTTGCACAAAAGTACAACGATAGACTGTTTTGAAAAAAAAGCCCTCTTAACCTCGCTCTCTTTTGCAAACAAGTTCACTTGCTGCCTCTCTTTTCTCTCAACAATATTTTTTTGTATCTTTTCACTTGCTTTTCTCTCAATCTCTCTTTCTTTTGTACTCTCATTTTCATTTTTTGTATCACTCTCTTTTTTTATTGACATTTGATCCTCATACACTTGCCTAGGTGTTAATGGTACAAGAGTGATTTGCCTTTTATTCATTACAAAAGAATATCTATTTAAGTATCCATCATGTGTCACACGCCTATCATATTGCCAAGGTCGACCCAAAAGAATGTGTCCAGCATGCATGGGTACTACATCACATAGAACCTCATCCTTGTATCTCCCAATAGAGAATGAAACCAGCACTTGTTTATTTACTTTAACCTCCCCACAATCATTCAGCCATTGTAGCTTATATGGCCTTGGATGTTTCAAAGTTTTCAAATTTAATTTTTCAACTAAACTAGTGCTAGCTACATTAGTACAACTTCCTCCATCAATTATCATACTACATACCTTATCTTTGATGTGGCATCTAGTATGAAAGATGTTATCACGTTGTACCTCCGCATCCTCTTTAACTTGCATGTTGAGAGCACGCCTAGCAACCATCAACTTACCATCAACAGGATATTCTACACCATCATTAGCATCCTCCAAAGGTGGCATAGGATCATCATCTGATTCACTCTCGGTTTCAACATCACCATCATCCCTCAAGATCATTACTCTTTTATTTGGGCATTGAGATGCAATATGACCTGTCCCCAAACATTTAAAACACTTAATATCTCTATTTCTAGAGTGTTGGGAATCAGATTTACCTTTACTTTGGTTGCCTCCCTCTTTATGATCCTTGATTGGCTCAATCTTAGGCTTTGAAACAACCTTTTCATCTTTTCTCCATTTTGACTTCCATGAGGAAGATGAACCCAAATTGGTTCTAGTGGAACCTTTCTTTTTCAATTGTCGTTCCACTTTCATGGCCATGTGAACCATGTCTTCCAACTCAACATAGTGCTGCAAGTCAACCACATTAGCAATATCTTGATTTAACCCATGTAAAAATCTTGCCATAGTGGCCTCTCGTTCTTCTTCAATGTTGGCTCGAATCATGATTATTTCCATCTCCTTGTGGTAATCTTCCACACTTCTAGAACCTTGTGTAAGACTTTGAAGCCTTTGGTGCAGCTCCCTATAATAATGACTAGGAACAAATCTCCTCCTCATAATGGCCTTCATCTCCTCCCAAGTGTTTATAGGCCTTTCACGATTTCGTCTCCTACTCAAAACAAGTTGATCCCACCAAATAATAGCATAATCAGTAAATTCAACAGCAGCTAGTTTTACCTTTTTCTCCTCAGAGTAGTTGTGGCAATCAAATACTAGCTCCACCTTTTTTTCCCACTCTAAATAAGCTTCCGGATCATGTTTACCTTGAAAAGAAGGAATTTTCAATTTTATACTCCCCAAATCACGATCTATACGTCTTGCCCTTCCATTATCTCTTCCACGCATGTCAACGGTGGCCTGGTCATCTACGTCATCGCCATCTTCTTCTCCCATGACAGCACGCCCTTGATTACCTCTTACATTAGGAGCTATTGGTTGTTGCCCCCTTTGTAGATTGGCTATGGCAGTGTCTTGCCTCTCCAATTTGTCACGGATCTCTCCAAACATCAGATTCATGTGCTCAAATTGTTGTTGTATGGCTTTGAGCATGATTGATTGGTCTATAGCTTCTTGATCTTTTGACATATTTGTGATCTGAAAAAAAAATTGTTAGCAAAAAGACCTCACAACACTCCCTCACGTATTTCACTCAATTTTGATGTCACTTAACTCTCGTGTTTAACACACAAATTGCCTTTTACCACACTTAATTCTCTCTTTCAGTTCTTTATTGAACTAAATAAACAAAATCAAGAAAAAAAAAAACCCAAGTGGCACACCAAATATGACAATCCAGCACACTAACAAAGAAAAGAAATTAAGAGGACACAAAGAATGAAAAGGAAATTGAAGAAAGGAAAGCAAGCAAGCAAAGCAACACAATTGATATGTGTAAACTATGAAAGTAGAAATACTTGACTCTTTTTTTGTAATCTTTTTTTTTTGTACGTTTTTTTTTTCTTTTTTTTTTGATAATCAAAATAAATAAGACATTCAAACCTGATTAGAAACTAGCTCTGATACCAAATGATACGAATCCCACAATGAAACTTTCAATCCTACACTTAATTTGTAGTTTCAACTTCCCAAGAAAGTTCTAAACAGATTTATGGCAAACAAAAACCTTGACCCAATGCTTAAGAAAACATGAACCAAAGGTATAGAGAAGGGTATTGACGCCACACTCAAGAAAAAGATGAGAAGGTGAGTGATAAGTCTAAATTTGGAACACCACAAGAATGTAAATTCTTGATAAGTTCACTAGTTCTCAAAAGAACCAAAGAAAGAATAATCTTTCAAATTCAAAATAACATTAATCTCCTTACATACCAAGGTTACTGAATTTAAATAGGCTAAAAGGAACCCAAGATCCTAAAAATACAAATGGAAACATTGGAACAAGATCAATGCTATCTTTGACAAACTTAATGCTAGCCTACTATAATTAATGCTATCATTGACAAACTTAATGTTAGCCCACCATCATTGACGGTAGACTTACCTTACACATTGACAAGCTTGAAACAAAACAAACAAATAAGTTGAAAAACAAAGGATTCGTTGAAAATCCCAAGTCTGAACAAGCTGTAAAGAATTGGTCATAACTCCTTCTAGAGAACTCCAAATCCAGCTCTGTAAAATTTATTGGAAAGCCAACTTAATTATCTTTCCAACGGTATATAGCTTGCATTTTAATTCTGGTTCAATCAATACAGTTTTTATTCCGAATTTGACCTTTCTGCATTTGATACAACTTGTGTATTTGGCTGCCCAATGACTTGAATAATGCCCACAATGCCTTGTCTTCTCTTCAAGCCCAATTCATGATGTCTTGCATCTTGAATTGCATTTTCAATCCATATTTTCTCAATTAATCCATTTAAAGCAGCTTGCATCTTTTTGGCTCTTGCTCTTGTAATTGGGCCTCCATGAATGTGCAAAGGATCACTTGAAGTTTTAATGGTCCCTTGATGGTTCTCATCAGTGTATGAAACAGAAATTCATGATGTTGTCCCTATTAATTTCTGGTCCTCAACAACCAGGAAACAACATTGATGTGTACTTGGCACCTCTAATAAAAGATTTACAAACTTTGTGGGAAGTTGGGGTGGAAGCTTATGATGCCTATAGAAAGGAGTTCTTTAATTTGTGGGCTGTGTTACTATGGACTATAAATGACATTTTGGTGTACAGAAATCTAGCTGGTTGCACTGTTAAAGGATATAATGCTTGTCCATATTGTGGTGTAGACACTAATAAATGTAGACTTAAACATTATGGCAAAGATGCATATATTGGTCGCCGTTGTTGGCTTCCTCATGGTCATGAATTCAATGACCAATATAAAGCCTTTAACAACACAATAGAGAGAGAGTTTGCTCCAAAACCATTAAATAGTGAGGGTATTTTGTAGTTGGTTGAGTATATTGATAATAAAAAGGGGAAGAACAAGTCATTAAAACACAAAAGTTCTGACAATGATGACGGCATATGGTGGAAAAAAAATGTTTTATAATTTAGAGTATTGGAAGCATTTACATGTGCGTCATCAATTAGATGTTATGCACATTGAAAAGAATGTGTGCGAGAGCATCTATGAACACTATTCCACATTCCAGGAAAGACCAAAGATGGTCTTAAGTCAAGGAATGATCTTGTGGACATGATGAAAAGACAAGCGCACCATCCTTCTTCCAGCTTGTTACACATTAACTAGAGATGAAAAGACAAGGTTCTGAAAAGCTTTGAAAAGTATTAAGGTTCCTACTAGATATTCTTCAAATATTATATTTTATAAGTTCCGACAATGATGATCGCATATGGTGGAAAAAAAATATTTTATAATTTAGAGTAATAGAAGCATTTACTTGCGCGTCATCAATTAGATGTTATGCACATTGAAAAGAATGTGCAAGAGCATCTATGAACACTATTCCACATTCCAGGAAAGACCAAAGATGGTCTTAAGTCAAAGAATGATCTTGTGGACATGAAAATTAGGGATGAACTAGCACCAACTTTTAAAAAGGACAAGTGCACCATCCTTCTTGCAGCTTGTTACATATTAACTAGAGATGAAAAGACAAGGTTCTACAAAACTTTGAAAAGTATTAAGGTTCCTATTGGATATTCCTCAAACATTAGAAATCTTGTGTCAATGAAAGACCTTAAACTTCAGGGCCTTAAGTCACATGACTGTCATGTTCTTATGCAATAACTTCTACCTATTGCCATTAGGTGTGTCTTCTCAAAGCATGTGAAATAAACTGTGATCAGGTTGTGTTTCTTCTTTAATTTGTTGTGTTCCAATGTGGTTGATGTGACAACATTGAATAAATTACAGGCAGACCATGTGGTAACTTTATGCTTGTTAGAAAAATGTTTTCCTCCCTCTTTCTTTGACATTATGCTTGTCAATGAAGTTTGACTATGTGGTCCAGTTTATCTTCGGTGGATTTATCCCTTTGAGAGATACATGAAAACTCTTAAAAGTTATGTCCGAAATCGCAACTGTCCTAAGGGTTGTATAGCAGAGATTTATATTGCGAAAGAGTGTTGGTTGGGGTTCCACCTAGACATGTGCAAAACCTATCAAACGATAAGCCATTGTGTGGTGGGAAAGTGGTACAAATTCCTTCAAACTTGCTAGATCAAGCACACTTGCACGTCTTGCATAACACACAAGAAGTGGTATCATACATTAGGTAATTTGATTAATTTCTTTTAATTAAATCTATATATTTTATTTTCTAATCTGAAAACTAATTTTTCATGTTTTGGATCTTTTATGACCACATGGATTGGCTTAAAACATGCTATCCACATCAAAATGAAAAGTGGTTGCAAGAGGAACACAACCATACATTTGCTGATTGTCTAATTGATAAGATTAAAGCATATATATCATTAATTTTCACAAAGTTTCTCAACCCTTTTTTTCCCCCCACCTAGCGAAGATATTTACTTATCTTTTTTGTCTTGCTAGGTATATGACTTAATTGAAAAGGGTGATCACGTATCGAATACCTTACATTGGTTATCACAGGGGTCTCTTCCTTTTGTAACTATACATAATGATTACGACATCAATGGTTTCCATTTTGTTACATGAGATTGAGACTCAAGTCGAATAACTCAAAATTGTAGAGTTAGTGTAATTGATTTTAAATCTGTGACATAATATATTATCGTACCACTGGGGTCAAGTACGTGGCGTTGTTACACCTGAACTATGATAGTGCTAGACTATCCTTTGGACCAGTAGTCCGCAAGTTCTGGTTTCCAGCCGATATACCTATAATCTCTGAGATATAAAACCCGAAAAACAAAAACTATTGATCACGATACCACCCGAAAACAAGTCACTTCTGACCTTCAAAGAGGGTGAACGTTGTGAGAAAACAATTTTATTTGAAATCAGTTTTATAAATAAATCAGGACTTTTCTGATAGTATAGAAAATAGAGATGAACGCTCTTAGTTTAATAATTCAAGTATTTTCTTCGTTTCCTATAAGAAGAAGGGAAACTTAGGAAGCCATAGAGGTTTTATGAAAGATTAGGAATATTATTGATGGCAATCTGAATTTTACAAGGACAGAAGAGCTCTTAAATAGAGCTGGGGAGCCAAAATAAGACAAGATAAGACATGACCCTTATCTTTCTTTAAAGTAAACGACAAAAGAAAATAATAATTCACTCTTAAAAACATAAAAAGCTGAAACACGCTTTAGACAGGACATGACCCCTATCATTTATTGAAAGTAGGAAAAAGCCGAGATTCCCGGATGACTCTGTAGCCATGTGAGGCTATTATGGAGTTGAGGGAAATCTGGATGGGGATACGTCACCGGTTTCATTTTCATAATCATCTTTTGCTTTCTAGATCTCTTGGTAGATGAGATAGTCGTCATCTAATTCTGGAATTGGTGGTTTTTGTGCTGGAGTTGGAGTGGATGAGGAACCTGGTTCAGTGATAGTGTACTGAGTCTCTTGTGTTGGCAATAAAGATTGAAAACCTTCCCAAGGTCTTGGGCATCTTGGAAGAGAACATTGGTATAGTTAGGTCGTTGTTCACGAACAAGAATTCCATGAGGACTGGAGCTGGATCCTGGAGTACAAATCTGGGTACTTGGAATAATTTCAAGAGTGTGGGAAGGACCAATGGATGTATGGTGAATGTTTGTTGGGATAGGTTGGACATTGTTGAGTTCTAACAAATAGTCTTTGAGAGTGGAGATGATTGTAAGATCATGGTCAGAGATAAGATTTTTATCACCTTTGATGTGTTGGACTGTGAAATCATACTTTGCAAACCATGTCTTTAAGTTAAGCAATTGCTTGTCATGAAACAATTTGTTCTTGAAGTCAAAGATCTTTGGAAAAGAACTGTTGTCCATTCTGATAAGGAAACTGTGGCTGATGAGATGAAATTCAAATTTCTTGATTCCATATTTTACTGCAAGAATTTCCTTGTAAATCACGTGGTAATTCTTTTCTGAATCTTTGAACTGTCCACTTGCATGAGCGCAATAGGACTCTGAGTCACCTATCTTTTCCAGAAGGATGGCACTCCAAAAGTCATCACTGACATCTGTCTAGAGGATGCGCTGGCCCATTGTGGGAATTCTGAGTGGAGGAGGTGACTGGGCTATCTTCTTTAATTGCTTTACAACTGCTGTCTGGGCTGGACCCCATGGTGGAGTTTGCTTTTTAAGCATGCATGATAGCTGGCTGGTGTGGACCGCAACTTTAGGAATAAAGTCTCTGACATAATTAATAATTCCAAGGAATTGTTGAATTTGCTTTTTGTTGAGATTGATGTCTGGAAACTTTAATAATTCTGGTACAATGTGTGGTCCTGGATGGTAGTGGCCATCTTTTAAGACCATGCCCAGAAATTCAATAGATTCCTTTCCTATGTTGCTTTTCTTTTCTGAAAGCATGATGCCACGTGTCTGCACGAGTTCCAGGAAATCTGAAAGGAGTTGTTGATGTGTTTGGTGGTTGTGGGAAAACAACAGGATATCATCAATGTAGATCAAAGCATGATGGAGGATTGGAGAGAAGATTTTGACCATTGCTTTTTGAAATAATGAGGGAGCAACTTTGAGACCAAAAGGTAGAACTGTCCACTGATAGTGAGCATCAGGGATACAGAAGGCTGTTTTGGGACGGTCTTCTGGAGAAATGCCAAGTTGCCAAAAACCAACTTTGAGATCAAACTTTGAAAATACTTTTACACCTTGAAGATGAATGAATAGGGACTGAATCTTTGGAAGAGGAAATTTATCATCTTTAAGGAAAGCATTAAGTGGCTGGTAATCAATAACGAATCTCTTTTTTCCACGAACTAATTCAGATCGCTTTTCAACATAGAAAGCTTGACAAGCCCAATCTAAAGTAGTAGGTTCTATGAGGCCTTGCCAAAGCAATTGAGTGCATTCTTGCTTGGCGAGAGAGAGATCAAATGGTGGCATCTCTGGATGTGTAGCTTTTGTGGGATTGACATCTTTATTAAGTTTGAAAGGAAGATAGATGAAAAACTGTTTATTTTTCCAGAGTGGTGATGAATGTGTAAATTGTGACTGATTTTCAGGACAAAGTTCAAGGAACTTTTGGGAAATGGAGGTGTAAGGGGGAGTTGTATCTGACAATGTATACAGACGGAGAACATCTGTATAAGGCATAAACATTTGTTTGAATTTAATGCCTGTTGGCGTAACCCTAAGAGGAGATCTTTGTCTGGTAATTCTGAACCAACAATCTTTTGCCAAATGATACAGTTTCGAAAGTACTGGATACCAATGGGTTTTTTTTTGGAAATGAGAGAAGTTTTAAAAATTTTGCCATTAACGGCTCTGAAGTATTT
Source organism: Citrus sinensis (assembly GCF_022201045.2). Taxonomy (NCBI): domain Eukaryota; kingdom Viridiplantae; phylum Streptophyta; class Magnoliopsida; order Sapindales; family Rutaceae; genus Citrus; species Citrus sinensis. The sequence goes on from NC_068556.1 coordinate 12,930,598, forward strand.
AGTATGGTGTTCCCAATAATTCGGAGGAAGGATTTGAGGATTAAGCATACAGCGCTGTGCGCCAGTATCAAGGAAACCAATGACTGAGATAGGTTTATGAAATTTAGAAGGGGTGACTGAGATTTTTACTGAAGGACTAGGAAGTTTGGGATAGATCTGGTTAATTTCTTGGATAGTGGAGATCACAGAAATTTCATCTGTTTCTGAATCTGTTGATTCTGCAAGAATGAAGGCTGTATGATCATCTTTCTCTGACTATTCTGAGAAGATAGATTCAACATCTGTTAAAACATATCATTTGTTAAAAGTCCCTATGTTGAAATGTGATTGGGTTCAAAATAGTTGCTTAAAAAAAGACGAGCTTGGATTCATCTTAGTAGACTTAAACAGATTAGGATATGATGAGAACCATCAAGGGACCATTAAAACTTCAAGTGATCCTTTGCACATTCATGGAGGCCCAATTACAAGAGCAAGAGCCAAAAAGATGCAAGCTGCTTTAAATGGATTAATTGAGAAAATATGGATTGAAAATGCAATTCAAGATGCAAGACATCATGAATTGGGCTTGAAGAGAAGACAAGGCATTGTGGGCATTATTCAAGTCATTGGGCAGCCAAATACACAAGTTGTATCAAATGCAGAAAGGTCAAATTCGGAATAAAAACTGTATTGATTGAGCCAGAATTAAAATGCAAGCTATATACCGTTGGAAAGATAATTAAGTTAGCTTTCCAATAAATTTTACAGAGCTGGATTTGGAGTTCTCTAGAAGGAGTTATGACCAATTCTTTACAGCTTGTTCAGACTTGGGATTTTCAACGAATCCTTTGTTTTTCAACTTATTTGTTTGTTTTGTTTCAAGCTTGTCAATGTGTAAGGTAAGTCTACCATCAATGATGGTGGGCTAACATTAAGTTTGTCAATGATAGCATTAATTATAGTAGGCTAGCATTAAGTTTGTCAAAGATAGCATTGATCATGGTGGGTTGGTGAAGACTTTTGAAATATCTTTTGACAAACTTACTTGGAGGGTTGTTCCAATGTTTCCATTTGTATTTTTAGGATCTTGGGTTCCTTTTAGCCTATTTAAATTCAGCAACCTTGGTATGTAAGGAGATTAATGTTATTTTGAATTTGAAAGATTATTCTTTCTTTGGTTCTTTTGAGAACTAGTGAACTTATCAAGAATTTACATTCTTGTGGTGTTCCAAATTTAGACTTATCACTCACCTTCTCATCTTTTTCTTGAGTGTGGCGTCAATACCCTTCTCTATACCTTTGGTTCATGTTTTCTTAAGCATTGGGTCAAGGTTTTTGTTTGCCATAAATCTGTTTAGAACTTTCTTGGGAAGTTGAAACTACAAATTAAGTGTAGGATTGAAAGTTTCATTGTGGGATTCGTATCATTTGGTATCAGAGCTAGTTTCTAATCAGGTTTGAATGTCTTATTTATTTTGATTATCAAAAAAAAAAAAGAAAAAAAAACGTACAAAAAAAAAAGATTACAAAAAAAGAGTCAAGTATTTCTACTTTCATAGTTTACACATATCAATTGTGTTGCTTTGCTTGCTTGCTTTCCTTTCTTCAATTTCCTTTTCATTCTTTGTGTCCTCTTAATTTCTTTTCTTTGTTAGTGTGCTGGATTGTCATATTTGGTGTGCCACTTGGGTTTTTTTTTTCTTGATTTTGTTTATTTAGTTCATTAAAGAACTGAAAGAGAGAATTAAGTGTGGTAAAAGGCAATTTGTGTGTTAAACACGAGAGTTAAGTGACATCAAAATTGAGTGAAATACGTGAGGGAGTGTTGTGAGGTCTTTTTGCTAACAATTTTTTTTTCAGATCACAAATATGTCAAAAGATCAAGAAGCTATAGACCAATCAATCATGCTCAAAGCCATACAACAACAATTTGAGCACATGAATCTGATGTTTGGAGAGATCCGTGACAAATTGGAGAGGCAAGACACTGCCATAGCCAATCTACAAAGGGGGCAACAACCAATAGCTCCTAATGTAAGAGGTAATCAAGGGCGTGCTGTCATGGGAGAAGAAGATGGCGATGACGTAGATGATTTTGATGACCAGGCCACCGTTGACATGCGTGGAAGAGATAATAGAAGGGCAAGACGTATAGATCGTGATTTTGGGAGTATAAAACTGAAAATTCCTTCTTTTCAAGGTAAACATGATCCGGAAGCTTATTTAGAGTGGGAAAAAAAGGTGGAGCTAGTATTTGATTGCCACAACTACTCTGAGGAGAAAAAGGTAAAACTAGCTGCTGTTGAATTTACTGATTATGCTATTATTTGGTGGGATCAACTTGTTTTGAGTAGGAGACGAAATCGTGAAAGGCCTATAAACACTTGGGAGGAGATGAAGGCCATTATGAGGAGGAGATTTGTTCCTAGTCATTATTATAGGGAGCTGCACCAAAGGCTTCAAAGTCTTACACAAGGTTCTAGAAGTGTGGAAGATTACCACAAGGAGATGGAAATAATCATGATTCGAGCCAACATTGAAGAAGAACGAGAGGCCACTATGGCAAGATTTTTACATGGTTAAATCAAGATATTGCTAATGTGGTTGACTTGCAGCACTATGTTGAGTTGGAAGACATGGTTCACATGGCCATGAAAGTGGAACGACAATTGAAAAAGAAAGGTTCCACTAGAACCAATTTGGGTTCATCTTCCTCATGGAAGTCAAAATGGAGCAAAGATGAAAAGGTTGTTTCAAAGCCTAAGATTGAGCCAATCAAGGATCATAAAGAGGGAGGCAACCAAAGTAAAGGTAAATCTGATTCCCAACACTCTAGAAATAGAGATATTAAGTGTTTTAAATGTTTGGGGACAGGTCATATTGCATCTCAATGCCCAAATAAAAGAGTAATGATCTTGAGGGATGATGGTGATGTTGAAACCGAGAGTGAATCAGATGATTATCCATGCCACCTTTGGAGGATGCTAATGATGGTGTAGAATATCCTGTTGATGGTAAGTTGATGGTTGCTAGGCGTGCTCTCAACATGCAAGTTAAAGAGGATGCGGAGGTACAGCGTGATAACATCTTTCATACTAGATGCCACATCAAAGATAAGGTATGTAGTATGATAATTGATGGAGGAAGTTGTACTAATGTAGCTAGCACTAGTTTAGTTGAAAAATTAAATTTGAAAACTTTGAAACATCCAAGGCCATATAAGCTACAATGGCTGAATGATTGTGGGGAGGTTAAAGTAAATAAACAAGTGCTGGTTTCATTCTCTATTGGGAGATACAAGGATGAGGTTCTATGTGATGTAGTACCCATGCATGCTGGACACATTCTTTTGGGTCGACCTTGGCAATATGATAGGCGTGTGACACATGATGGATACTTAAATAGATATTCTTTTGTAATGAATAAAAGGCAAATCACTCTTGTACCATTAACACCTAGGCAAGTGTATGAGGATCAAATGTCAATAAAAAAAGAGAGTGATACAAAAAATGAAAATGAGAGTACAAAAGAAAGAGAGATTGAGAGAAAAGCAAGTGAAAAGATACAAAAAAATATTGTTGAGAGAAAAGAGAGGCAGCAAGTGAACTTGTTTGCAAAAGAGAGCGAGGTTAAGAGGGCTTTTTTTTCAAAACAGCCTATCGTTGTACTTTTGTGCAAAGAGGCTTGTTTACACACTAATGAGCTTAACTTTTCTTTGCCTAGTGCTATTGTGACTCTTTTGCAGGACTTTGATGATGTGTTTCCAAATGAAGTCCCTAACGGTTTGCCACCTATTAGGGGAATTGAGCATCAAATAGACTTCGTCCCTGGAGCTACCATTCCTAATAGACCTGCATATAGAAGTAACCCCAAGGAGACAAAGGAGCTTCAAAGGCAAGTTGAAGAACTCTTGGCAAAAGGATATGTGAGGGAGAGCATGAGTCCATGTGCAGTACCAGTTTTACTAGTGCCCAAAAAGGATGGAACATGGAGGATGTGTGTTGACTGTCGTGCAATTAATAAAATCACTGTAAAGTATCGACATCCTATTCCTAGACTTGATGACATGCTTGATGAATTGCATGGTTCTTGTGTGTTTAGTAAAATTGATCTTAAAAGTGGGTATCATCAAATTAGGATTAGAGAGGGAGATGAGTGGAAAACTGCCTTTAAAACAAAATATGGTTTATATGAGTGGTTAGTGATGCCATTTGGGTTATCTAATGCACCTAGCACTTTTATGAGGTTAATGAACCATGTTTTGCGTGCTTTTATTGGCAAATTCGTAGTTGTCTATTTTGATGATATTTTGATCTATAGCAAAGGCTTAGATGAACACATTGAACATTTGCAAAGTGTATTGACTGTTTTAAGGAAGGAAAAGCTGTATGCTAATTTGAAGAAGTGTTCCTTTTGTACAAATCAGATTGTTTTTCTTGGTTATGTTGTAAGTGCTAAAGGAATTGAGGTTGATGAAGAGAAGGTAAAGGCTATTAAAGAGTGGCCTACACCTAAAAGTGTAAGTGAGGTAAGAAGTTTTCATGGTTTGGCTAGTTTTTATAGAAGATTTGTGAAAGATTTTAGCACCCTTGCTGCACCATTAACTGAAATTGTGAAGAAACATGTGGGATTTAAGTGGGGTAGTGAACAAGAAAAGGCATTTAATCTAATTAAGGAGAAATTAGTTTCTGCACCATTACTTGCTTTACCTGATTTTACTAAAACTTTTGAAATTGAGTGTGATGCTTCAGGTATAGGTATTGGAGCTGTTTTGATGCAAGAAGGGCGTCCAATTGCTTATTTTAGTGAGAAATTGGGTGGAGCAGCCCTAAACTATCCTACCTATGACAAGGAGATGTATGCATTGGTGAGAGCTTTGGAAACTTGGCAACATTATCTTCTACCTAAAGAGTTTGTTATACACACTGATCATGAGTCCTTGAAGCATTTGAAAGGGCAAGGTAAGTTACATAAGAGACATGCCAAATGGGTTGAATTTATTGAGCCATTTCCTTATGTGATCAAATATAAACAAGGTAAGGAGAATGTGGTGGCTGATGCATTATCTAGAAGGTATGCACTTATCTCTACATTAAATGCAAAGTTGTTAGGATTTGAGTACATTAAAGAATTATATGCTAACGATCCTGATTTTGCTAATGTATTTAATGCTTGTGAGAAAGTTGCATTTGGTAAATTCTATAAGCATGATGGGCTTTTATTTAGAGAAAATAAATTGTGTGTGCCTCATAGTTCTTTGCGTGAATTGCTTGTGCGTGAAGCTCATGGGGGTGGTTTAATGGGACATTTTGGCATTGCAAAGACTTTAGATGTTTTAAAAGAACACTTCTTTTGGCCACATATGAAACGTGATGTTGAAAGAATATGTGAGAAGTGTATCACTTGTAAACATGCTAAGTCAAGAGTTTTACCCCATGGATTGTATAACCCTCTGCCCATACCTAGTGAACCTTGGGTTGATATTTCTATGGACTTTGTTTTGGGTTTACCTAGGTCAAAAAGGGGAAATGATTCTGTTTTTGTTGTTGTTGATAGGTTTTCAAAGATGGCGCATTTCATTCCATGTCATAAAACTGATGATGCGACAAGCATAGCTAATTTGTGGGGTAAGTTGGGTACTAAACTTTTGTTTTCTACTACTTGTCATCCACAAACTGATGGACAAACTGAGGTTGTAAATAAAACTCTGTCTACTTTGTTGCGTGCCATTATTCAAAAGAACTTGAAAACTTGGGAAGAATGTTTGCCACATGTTGAATTTGCTTACAATAGAACTATCCATTCAGCTACTAAATTCTCACCATTTGAGATTGTATATGGTTTTAATCCATTAACTCCTTTGGATTTATTACCTTTACCTATTGATGAACGTGCTAGTATGGATGGTAAAAAGAAAGCTGAATTTGTCAAGCAATTACATGAGAGAACACGTCAACACATAGAAAAGCGAACTGAACAATATGCTACTCAAGCCAACAAAGGACGTAAGCAAGTGGTTTTTCAGCCTGGAGATTGGGTTTGGGTGCATATGAGAAAGGAGAGGTTCCCAGCACAAAGGCGTTCCAAGTTACTTCCAAGGGGAGATGGTCCATTTCAAGTGGTTGCACGGATCAATGACAATGCCTACAAATTGGATCTTCCTGGTGAGTATAATGTGATTGCAACTTTCAATGTTTCTGATCTTTCTCCTTTCGATGTAGGTGAAGATTCGAGGACGAATCCTTTTGAAGAGAGGGGGAATGATGAGAACCATCAAGGGACCATTAAAACTTCAAGTGATCCTTTGCACATTCATGGAGGCCCAATTACAAGAGCAAGAGCCAAAAAGATGCAAGCTGCTTTAAATGGATTAATTGAGAAAATATGGATTGAAAATGCAATTCAAGATGCAAGACATCATGAATTGGGCTTGAAGAGAAGACAAGGCATTGTGGGCATTATTCAAGTCATTGGGCAGCCAAATACACAAGTTGTATCAAATGCAGAAAGGTCAAATTCGGAATAAAAACTGTATTGATTGAGCCAGAATTAAAATGCAAGCTATATACCGTTGGAAAGATAATTAAGTTAGCTTTCCAATAAATTTTACAGAGCTGGATTTGGAGTTCTCTAGAAGGAGTTATGACCAATTCTTTACAGCTTGTTCAGACTTGGGATTTTCAACGAATCCTTTGTTTTTCAACTTATTTGTTTGTTTTGTTTCAAGCTTGTCAATGTGTAAGGTAAGTCTACCATCAATGATGGTGGGCTAACATTAAGTTTGTCAATGATAGCATTAATTATAGTAGGCTAGCATTAAGTTTGTCAAAGATAGCATTGATCATGGTGGGTTGGTGAAGACTTTTGAAACATCTTTTGACAAACTTACTTGGAGGGTTGTTCCAATGTTTCCATTTGTATTTTTAGGTTCTTGGGTTCCTTTTAGCCTATTTAAATTCAGCAACCTTGGTATGTAAGGAGATTAATGTTATTTTGAATTTGAAAGATTATTCTTTCTTTGGTTCTTTTGAGAACTAGTGAACTTATCAAGAATTTACATTCTTGTGGTGTTCCAAATTTAGACTTATCACTCACCTTCTCATCTTTTTCTTGAGTGTGGCGTCAATACCCTTCTCTATACCTTTGGTTCATGTTTTCTTAAGCATTGGGTCAAGGTTTTTGTTTGCCATAAATCTGTTTAGAACTTTCTTGGGAAGTTGAAACTACAAATTAAGTGTAGGATTGAAAGTTTCATTGTGGGATTCGTATCAGGATATAGATCTGATCCATTTATATTGGCCTCCCAAGCCAAACAAGTATTTTATGTAAATGATCAGCTTCAAACAAAGTGGTCTATTGTATGTCATATGCCTACTAGAAGTAATCCCAATCAAATAAATGAAGATGAGGTTAATAATGTAACAAAATATCCTCCATTCACTAGAGAATTACCAACTAATATTTTGTTATATTTCGCTAATGGCGATCGAGCAATCTATGCATGTAACAGCAAAAAGGGAATTTGGGTTACAAATTGATTAACTTCTTGCAGTAAGTGTTTGTTTAACTATTTACCATATGTTACTTTTGGGTTACAAATTGATATGATATTAAATTGAGTAGCATTTTGTTTGTGCAGCTGATTGGTTGTTATATAGGTTGATAAAATCATTTAACTAATGTTGTTCATTTGTTTATTTCAAAGGCAGTAATATGGCTAAGTGAAAACATATTGTGGCTGCTAGTGCTTTTGATCAAGACCCTAATTTAGAAGATGATTACCATGTATTTGCTGATAACATTGATTTAGAAGATGAGGAAGATAAGGCTGATTTGGATGGTGTTGCTGAGTTGGATCGTGCTGAGATAGACGGAGTTGAGTTTGATAGAATTAATTTTGACGGTGTTGATTTGGATGGAGTTGATCTAGATGGTACTGAGAGAGATGATGCTAATTTGCTTGCTCTTGATGTTAATGTTCTTGATGAGTGTTTTTGTAGGGGATGAAGCCTCTAAGTTGGCTTCATTTCTTGGGGTATTGGCTCTTACATCAGTTTCAATTCTTTATTCCGATTTCCATAAGGTTCCTCCAAAGACAAAAGAGCATTTGTAGAAATCTATTCTGGGAAAAAACTTGCTGCATTTTATTTAAAGCTTTTCTTGTCATTTTTCATTTATTAGTTATAATATTTGGATTTTTATTAACTGACACTTAAACAATCTTCCTCCATATTTAGGGTCATTTTATTGTTTATCCTAGAAGTAGGAAGTAGGTAATACAATCAATTGGAACGAAGTTTCAAAACTTCAAGTATATGCTGACAAAAAACAATATCTGGAAGTTTATAAATGATAAAAAGAAATAGTATACTTCCCCAATTGATTACCCCCAAATTAAGCGGCTTGTTTGGGTAAAGTTTGTCGACAAACATTTGTCTGAATCATTTGAAGGAAGTATTTTAAAGCTAGGACAAGTAATATGTTGATAATTCCATCATATTTACCCTGTGTTAAAAAGATGTTTCTTCTTTTGCAGAAAATCAGTTGTGTCAATAAGAATATGAGAGCTTTGAACAAGTGCAATCACCACCTTAGTTGAAAAGGATACGTCGAATTAATGAAAGAAATTGTAAGTGTGTATATATATCAGTAAAAAGGGTATTTTGAACTACTAAATTTTTTACCAGTTAACCAATCTAAATTCTTTATCAAAATAGTGCACAAAATCAGGTACTTCTAAAGACTTAATTGATTGGAGTGAGCTATGGAAGAGAGCTCGGATGCTAAAGAATGGAGGATACGACCTTGAAACTGAACAAGTCATTAAGAAATTGGTAATCAAGTTTAACCATAACAAAAACTGTTATGATATTAGGTCTATGCTCATTTAATAATATTAGTTTCTTTATGGTGGGGTGTCAAAAAAAGCTAAAGGAGGACCAAAAAGACTACTTGACTTTGGATGCAAGAAATGACTTGCGTGCACAAGCCTTGGGAAAGCTTCCTCGAACTGGTCATTTGCAAGGCCTGGGCAAATTTATATCTGCTTCTACATACTTTCATACCATTCGTGGACCCATTCGAAGTGAGTGAGAGAGGGAGCTAGATGCTTGGAAAAAAATCAATTGATGATTAGTTGCAATAAATTTATAGAGAATTGAAGAGGACACCTCGCCATGTAGATGTAAGAAGTTCCACTTTCCCACATAATAAAGTCAATGATAATGACAGTGAGGGAGATGTACATTAGGTTACTTTATTTATAAAATTAGCTAAATTTTTCCTCGTTTAAGATATCTTTCCTTGTATATCTCCCACTTAATACAGTTTAATTTACTTATATTTTTGTCAATAATGCTGACAGGAGTTGGATAATTTGAGCAAGTTAAGTGAGAAGAAGAAGAAATGAATGTCCAGTCAAAAGGAATAACAACTTAAAGTATCAACACTGCGAATGAGGGAAGAAATTAAGAAGAAATAAGAGACACCAAAAAACACTATTGCTGCCATTCTGATGAAGTCTTCTGCCATTTCAATGAAATCAGCTAAAAATGATGATTACGATGATGACAGTGAAGGAGATGTACTGAATGTTAGTTTATTTATAAAATTAGCTATATTTTTCTTGGTTTAATATGCTTACTGCCTTGTATATCTACTATTCAATCTAGTTTAATAAACTTACTAGTTCATATAATTAATATTCACAAGAGCCATATAATTTGGTCAAGTCACCAAGAAACGTTACTGCAGCCATTTTGAGGAAATGTCCAAGATTGAATCCTTCAATTCCAAAGGATTATGCAAATAATGAGAGGAAAAGAGTTGGAAGTAGTAAAAAATAATTGGACTTTGACTACGCTGATGGTATATGCGAGATTCATCTCGACAGCCCAACAAAAAAGGCACTTTTAAAGAAGGATAAAGCCAAAAAAAAATTGTAGTGCAACCTATGAAGAATAGAAGGAGTACAATACTTGGGAAGTTGTGTGAGAAATACCTGCCTGGTGAAAATGATGGTGTTTTGACATATATGATTATTGTAATGTATTCCAAAGAGATGCTTGTGCTTATAATGTGAAGAAAGATTGCAATGATCTGCTGTCAATGCAAGTGCTAGGAGTGAATGCTATTCAAGTATATATGGTGTAAGTTATTTTATGATTTTCCTCTACACTATTTAATATCAATATGGTATACTTTTTTATTGATGCACTGATTTTCTATTAAGGATGTTGGATTCTACCATTCTACCAACTAGAAAAGGAATAAAATCATTTGGATTCATGTGTCCAAGTTTGGTTTACCCAACAAATCCAAAGGCTATAGAAAGAGGCCAAAAATGGATAACTCATTCTCATGCCATACAATCCTTCGTAAGTTCTAATTTTCATTTAAAACTTTTACTATTGTTTCTGAATTCATTTTACTTTTACAGCTATTTCTTAATTCATGGTTTTGCTTTTGGCCCCTTTTTTTGGCTTCTCCTTTTGTAGCTACCACTAGGTATTATTTGTGTTTGATGTGGTGAAAAAGGAAGTGTTTTATGTAGATCCTATGCAGTCTAGTCCTCAAACTAATTTAGAACAACTCTTTAAAATGTATGTATGCCAATCCATTTCTTACAATTGATCGTTTAAGTCTCTTCAATATGATTAAGAGATAACAATTTAGTTTTTCATACAGTGCCATGGCACTCTTTACATCAGAAGATGGTAAGGAAAACTGGAATTATAATACTAAGATGAGAATTGTGAAGGTAAAAAAAAAAGTAACTTTATAGCCTATTGATTACGTACCTTAACTAAAATGGATGGGTTTGTATGAGACAATATCGTAAAGCTGGAGAGTGGCTATTATATGTTAAGGTACATGAAGGAAATAATAGCATATGTTAGTTTATTAACGAACAATGTAAGTTGATGATGAGATATCTTAACTTTCTTTTATTCCCTATATGTGTCATTATTTTTGAAGTTTGACAATATTAATTCTTATGATTAATAGTTTAATGGAAAGAACGCATACACTCAGGATGAATTAGATGAGGTTCGTTTTGAGTGGGCTAACCATTTTTCCGACATCCTCATTACATCAATAAATTGGTTAGTATGAGTATGAAGCTATAAATATTAGTTGTTATAAATTGTTGAAATTGAATTTGCAGTATCAAATTATAATGGTTGCTATTATGGATTGTAAATTTTGGGGTCCAGAATTCAATAAGAAAGAAGTAGAGATTAGGAAGCTAAAGGCAGAATTGGCCAAAATTGATGCTGACAAGGCACAACTTTCCCAGTCCATACCTATCCCAGCACCACTATTCACATCCTATCAGCCTTTTTACACCCCCTCTAAACAATCAACTTACGATCAATTCTTTGGTCTTTCCCATCTTTATTCCACGAACCCAAATATTCCTTCCGCTCCACCTCCAAAGTATACTTCGCCAAAAAGAGCCAAATCAAAAGTCAAAATCTCAAAACCTCCACCCAAGGAAGATCTTCAAGTTCCAGAAGACTCTCCTAAAGCAACTCTTGAACCTCCAAAGATAGACAAAGCTCCAGCTTACCAGTACCATTATCAGCAAATCAATTTTCAAGACAATGATTCAAATTCAACTTCAGAAGAAAGTTTACCCTTCACATATACTCCTAACTCATCTGACCACACTTCTTCAGACTCAGAGTCTCATTATGCAGATATTTCTGGTCTTCTAATGGCCACAAAAACAGAAGATCCTAGTACATCTACTCCTGTTGTTGAAGAATCTTTTGATGATAATAATGATGACTAAGGCTCACAAACAGAACCGGCTCCACCAATCCCTCTGGTTTCTGAAAATTCTTCCAAACCAACTTCTTCACCATGGTTCACATTTGATGACATTCCTCGCCATAAATGGCAGGCTCGACACCAAGAATTTACTGCATCGATTGATGTGCAGATGACAAGGCCTCATGCACAATCTCATAATGTTCTTCGAGAGTTTTGTTCCAGATTCACTGGATCTCTAAGAGATTGGTTTGAAAGTTTAGGCGAATACAGACAACTCTAATTGATTCAAACCACCATTCCTATAGCTCTTGCAGTTATTTATAAGCAGTTTATTGGAGAACCCGCAGCATCAATTGAAGCATCTAGAAAAGAATACCACCAGATGAAATGTTCTCTCAAACGACATCACCTGGAAATGCATTACAAAAGGATGAGCATGCTTTATTACAAATTGAATGGATTCAATGATCCATCTTTAAAGCATGTCTTTGTTGTATCTTTACCACTAGAGCTTCAAAGACAACTGACAGCCTTTAATCTCGACATAACAAATGTTTCCCTTGGAAAAATCTTTCAATTAACCATGCTATGCCTTGATAAGATCTGCGAGCAAAAGATTTCTTCAAAGATCTTATTGAACACAAAGAACCCTTTGCCTCAGCCTGTAAAAAACCCTACCTCAAAATCCAGTGCAAAGATGACAAAAAGTGCACTTGTCCAACCAACAAAAAGAAGCACTTCCAGAAACATTTCCATAAATCCTCTTCCAAAAAACAGAAGAAGCCTTACAGATACTTCCGAAAAAAGGATCCTTCTCAGTTTAGAAAGAAGAAACACAATAGATGTTTTATTTGCAAAAAGTCCGGCCATTTTGCCCGCAATTGCCCAAATAAGTCAGCCTAGTCTGTTCGTCTTATTCAACACCTACAACAATCTTCCATACTTTCTGACAACGAAGATGTTGAATCCATCTTCTCAGAATAGTCAGAGAAAGATGATCATACAACCTTCATCCTTCCTGATTCAACAGACTCCGATCCAGATGAAATTTCTATGATCTCCACTATTCAGGAAATTAACCACATTCGTCCCAAACTTCCTGGTCCTTTAGTAAAAATCTCGGTCATCCCTTCTAAATTCCATAAACCTGTCTCAGTCATTGGTTTCCTTGATACCGGCACACAGCGCAGTATGCTCAATCCTCGAATCCTTCCTCCGGATTATTGGGAACACCATACTAAATACTTCAGAGTCGCCAATGGAAAAATTTTTCAAACATCTCTCATTTCCAAAAAACCCATTGGTATTCAGTTCTTTCCAAATTGTATCATTTGGCAAAAGATTGTTGGTTCAGAGGTACCAGACAAAGATCTCTTCCTAGGATTTGATATCCTCCAACTGGTAAAAAATCTCTTCATTACGCCAACATGCATTAAATTCAAACAAATGTTTATGCCTTATATAGATGTTCTCCGTCTGTATACATTGTCAAATACAACTCCCCCTTATATCTCCATTTCCCAAAAGTTCCTTGAACTTTGTCTTGAAAATCACTCCCAATTTACTCATTCATCACCACTTTGGAAAAATGAACAGTTTTTTATCCATCTTCCTTTCAAGCTTAATGAAGATATCAATCCCACAAAAGCTACCCATCTAGGGATGCCCCCATCTGATCTCTCTCTCACCAAGCAAGAATGCACTCAATTGCTTTGGCAAGGGCTCATAGAACCTACTACTTCAGATTGGGCTTGTCAAGTTTTCTATGTTGAAAAGCGATCTGAATTAGTTCGTGGCAAAATGAGATATTGATTACCGGCCACTTAATGCTTTCCTTAAAGATGATAAATTTCCTCTTCCAAAGATCCAGTCCCTATTCATTCATCTTCATGGTGCAAAAGTATTTTCAAAGTTTGATCTTAAAGCTGGTTTTTGGCAACTTGGCATTTCTCCATAAGACCGTCCCAAAACAGCCTTATGCATCCCTGATGCTCATTATCAGTGGACAGTCCTACCTTTCGGTCTTAAAGTTGCTCTCTCATTATTTCAAAAAGCAATGGTTAAGATCTTTTCTCCAATTCTCCATCATGTTTTAATCTACATTTATGATATCCTTTTGTTTTCCCATAATCACCAAACACATTAACAACTCCTTTCAGATTTCCTGGAAATCGTGTAGACACATGGCATCATGCTTTCAGAAAAGAAAAGCAACATAGGAAAGGAATCTATTGAATTTCTTGGCATGGTCTTAAAAGATGGCCACTACCATCCAGGACCACACATTGCAGCAGAATTATTAAAGTTTCCAGACATCGATCTCAACAAAAAGCAAATTCAACAATTCTTTAGAATTGTTAATTATGTCAGAGACTTTATTCCTAAAGTTGCGGTCCACACCAACCAGCTATCATGCATGCTTAAAAAGCACACTCCACCATGGGGTCAAGCTCAGAAAGAAGCTGTCAAGCACCTAAAAAAGATAGCTCAGTCACCTCCTCCACTCAGAATTCCCACGACGGGCAGATGCCAGTGATAATTTTGGAGTGCCATCCTTCTAGAACATATAGGTGACTCAGAGTCCTATTGCACTGCAAGTGGACAATTCAAAGATTCAGAAAAGAATTACCACATGATTTACAAGGAAATTCTTGCGGTAAAATATAGAATCAAGAAATTTGAATTTCATCTCGTCAGCCACAATTTCCTTATCCGAATGGACAACAGTTCTTTCCCAAAGATCTTTGACTTCAAGAACAAATTGCTTCCTGACAAGCAATTACTCAACTTAAAGACATGGTTTGCAAAGTATGATTTCTCAATCCAACACATCAAAGGTGATAAAATCTTATCCCTGATTTCCTCACCCGACCATCTATAAAAAGCCATGTTCTCATCTCTTCCATCAAAACCATCCCAATTATAGCCATGTATCGATCACTTCCCTTCAAAGCTCTCACTCAAAAAGCTTTTCCTCTAAACCTCACTTTCTGATTAGCCTTCCAAATCCAAGCCTTTGCAAAGAAATTCCTTTATAGGTATTTCATGAATGTTCACAGAACCAAACCAGAAAGGTTTCCCTCTTTATGTTTAGAACACTTGTTCCTCACCGGCTTCACCATTGTTCTCGGCCTCACCATCTCTGAAGATGAGTTATGGTACATGTGGTGTCTCACAGTCCTGTTTGCTACAAAACTTATCCTTCCTGTCCTGCCAACCCTTAGGCATATCTCCACACCAGACCATGCACCCACACTTCTCTGGACACTCCTTGAATGGTTCTGACCACTCACCTAGTGGCGTAAGCAACTACAAAATTTATCTAACTTTCATCAGTTAGATAGAATTCCAGACCAAGAAGCAAATATGTTTACTTCGGTATTCATAGTTCACAGACCATATTCTCAATATCTTGAAACAAAAGACTACTAGACACAGGACATGGCGTATGAATGGAAAACATTCCCTCATCCTTTCCCTCTCGACCATGATCCTACAATCATCTCCACTCTCAAAGCCTATTTGTTAGAACTCAACAATGTCCAGCCTGTCCCAACAAACATTCACCATACATCCATTGGTCCTTCCTATACTCTTGAAATTATACCAAGCACCCAGATATGTACTCTAGGATCCAGTTCTAGTCCTCATCGAATTCTTGTCCGTGAAGAACGACCTGACTACACCAATGTTCTCTTCCAAGACGCCCAAGACCCTTGGGAAGACTTTCAATCTTTATTGCTAACACAAGAAACTCAGTACACTGTCACTGAACTAGGTTCCTCATCCACCCCAACTCCAGCACGAAAACCACCAATCCCAGAGTTAGATGAAGACTAGCTCATCTACCAAGAGATCCAAAAAGCAAAAGACGATTATGAAAATGAAACAGGTGACGTGTCTCCCTCCAGATTTCCCTCAACTCCATAATAGGCTCACATGGCTACAGAGTCCTCCGGGAATCTCGGCTTTTCCTTCTTTCAATAAATGACAGGGGTCCTGTCCTATCTAAAGTGTGTTTCAGCCTTTATGCTTTATTTATTTTCTTTTGTCATTTACTTTAAAGAAATATAAGGGTCCTGTCTTATCTTAAGCTTTCTAGCTCTATTTAAGAGCTCTTTCGTCTTTGTAAAATGCAGATTGCCATCAATAATATTTCTAAGTTTTCATAAAACCTTTATGGCTTACTAAGTTTCCCTTCTTCTTCTAGGTAACGAAGAAAATACTTGAGATATTAAACTAAGAGCGTTCATCTCTATTTTATACTGAGTATGCTCTACACTTGCCTTTTCTTAAAGGATCATGTGTATCAGAAAAGTCTTGATTTATATATAAAACTGATTTAAAATAAAACTGTTTTCTCACAACGTTCACCTTATTTGAAGGTCAGAAGTGACCTATTTTCGGGTGGTATCACGATCAATGGTTTTGCTTTTTAGGTTTTATATCTCAGGGATTATAGGTATATCGACTGGAAACTAGAACTTGCGGACTACTGGTCCAAAGGATAGTCTAGCGCTATCATAGTTCAGGTATAACAACGCCACGTACCTCAACACCTAGTGATATCAGAGCATAGACTGGTTTGCTGGGTTTGGGTTGGATTGTTGCTGGGTATATGGCTGGAATTAGAGTGCTGTTAGAAAATGGTGGGTTGCTGGATATGGGTTGGAGTATTGCGGGGTACGTGGCTGGAATTAGAGTGTTGAGAAACTTGGCTTGGTGGTCGGAATTTTAGTTGCTTTTGTTGTAGATGCATTGGAATTTAATAGTTGTTTTATATTTTGAGATGTTTTATTATGTATGACATTGGACTTTTTATGTATTTCTTTTGAAATTAATTTGTTGAATTGAATGAATGTTGAGTAATATTAATTGTTTTTTGGTTTTTTTATGGTATTTGTTTTATTAATAAACAAGAATTTATCAACAATTATAGTAATAATATAATTTTTTAAAAACAATTAATTTATGACAGAAAATATCCATAATAAATTCTGTCATAAATAATTTCCCACCAAAATTAAATAATAAATTTACAAATGCTAATAGAATTTCCTGCCATAAGTTTAAAAAATGGCACAAAAATTTAAATTAAGTTAAATTTTAATTTAAATTATTTTTGCACATACAATTTTTCATCATAAATTAATGATAGTGACATAGATGGCGGAAGAACAGTTATTTCTCATCATCTATTGCTAATTTTATTATAGTGAGGAATAACTTGGTGGTGTACTAGAGCTATTCATCACAGTTGTATACTAGGAAATAGATTCCTTTCAAATTCTTAAGCACTCAATAATTAGAGGCGAATCTGTTTCAAAGAAATTGTGGTATAACATAGGCCTTAGATTGCATTATATTCTTTTCTCTTATTTTATGATGTTATTTCATTGCTTAACTAATATTTCAACTATAATGTTTTTTACTGTAATTAATATTTGGTATGAACCGCGCCAAATAACTGACGTGGCCTAACTAATCTAATCTCCAAGATCAAATTCTAAACCTAGAATTGAATGGAACCGCAACCCAATGCTCTATAAAGGCTCCAAACTTGGTTTGCGAGGATGCCACAATTAGCTATAGATGTTCTGATTGATAAGTGAAGGATTTGAACGCCACAAAAATCCGATAAGTTCAAACGTTAGTTTAAGAACCAAAGAGAATTAAACTGTCAAGCCAATTATATCAAAACTTATCTATCTTTTCTTATTGGATACAAATATATTATGTAGGGTTGGTTATAAGAATTTCCCTCCCATAATTGCCCTTGGAATTTTTAGAAATAAATCCTAACCCAAAATTAAATTAGAACTAATTCCCAAAGAAAACGCCTAATCTAAGCAAATAAGGAAAGTCTCCTAAATGGGTTAAATGCCTTACATCAATTCTAAAAACAAACGCTTAAATAATGGAAACTAATAGCTGATTTGTCTCGCCATTGGAATGAATCCTGATACAAACCCCATCAAGAACTAACACGACCCTAATCAATTTAGCCCCCAAGATCGAATCTAAACCTGGAATTGAATGGAAATGCAACCCAATGCTTAATGAAACCAGGAACCTTGGTATGTGAGGACGCCGCAATCAGTTATGGATGATTTGATTGATAAGTCAAGAGTTTGAATGCCACATAAATCTGATAAGTTCAAAAAGTTTGTTTAAGAACCAAAGAGAATTAACTCTCTCACCAATTGCATCAAAACTTATCTTCTCTGTTTATTGGATATGAGTACATTATATAGGGTTGGTTACAATAATTTTTTGAAGTAAATCCTAAACCAAAATCAAATTGAAATCTGAATCTAAACAAATTAAAAAGAATATAAATCAATCTAGAATCCTAATCTAAGCGAATAGGAAAGAATCTAAATCAAATCGTAATCCTAATCTAAGCAAATAGGAAAGAATCTAAATCAAATCAAAAGCTTAATCGGCTTAAATGCCTTACATTAATTAAAATGAAAACTCGGCAATTAAAAGAGAAAAAACTGATTTGTTTCTCCACTAGCCTCCTCAAGAAGCAGGAAAGTATTCAAAAAAGGAAAATAATATATTTTCATGCCATAATGTGCAAGCCAACTTCCCATTTCATGGAAGTGATTATTTGGAAACTTTAAGAGCCTGAATCATGCATTTATCACGTGCGATTCCTTTAACAGGCCTCCACGAATTTGATTGAACCCAAGTTGCTTAAATCAACCCATTAAGCATTTTTTTTATAAATTTCTTTGCTCGAGCTTTTGTAACGGGTCCGACGGGAACTTGAATAAGATCTGAATATGCCTCATCTCATGTGCTTGTGACAGTTTTGTCATCAATCTCATCATACCAAAAAAGACAGTAGCATATTTTCTAACCATAATGTGCAAGCCAACTTGTTGATTTCATGGAAGTGATTATTGAGAAACTTCAAGAGCCTCAATCACGCATTTGCCAGTCTGAATATCACGTGCAGTTCATTCAAATGGGCCTCCATGAATTTGATTGAGCCCAAGTTGCTTGAATCAGCCCATTAAGTGCTTTTTTAAATTTCTTTGCACGAGCTTTTGTGAGGAGCTTGATGGGAACTTGTATAGGATTTAAATATGCCTTATCCCACATGCTTGTGATAGCCTTGTCCTTAATCTAATCATTCCTTTCCTCTTAAAGAGGATTTTTCCTCAAATCATCACCTGCATTAAAAGGACTTAAATCAGAAACATTAAAAGTAGCGCTTACATTATATTCACCAGGCAAATCCAGTTTGTATGCATTGTTGTTGATCTATTCCAAGGCTTGGAAAGGACTGTCCCTTTGAGGTAACAACTTGGATTTCCTTTGTTTCGAAAATCGTTCGTTGCACATGTGTAACCACACCCAATCGTCAGGCTCAAAGACTAGCTTGTATCACCCTTTGTTGGCTTGTTTAGCATAATGTTTAGTTCACTGCTCAATGTTAACATGCTAAGAAATAATTAATGGAGTTAAATCCAATGGAATTAAAGTATTAAACCCATAAACAATTTCAAATGTTGAATATTTAGTAGCAGAATGTATAGAACGATTATAAGCAAACTCAAAATGCGGCAAACAATCCTCCCAAGTTTTAATATTCTTTTTAATGATATCCCGCAACAAAGTGGATAAAGTTTTATTAAGACCATCAGTTTAAGGGCAACAAGTAGTTGAAAATAATAACTTAGTCCTTAACTTAGCCCACGTCTTCCAAAAGTAATAAAAAAACTTAGCATCCCTATCAGAAACAATTGCTTGGGCAATCCATGCAACCTCACATCTCCTTAAGAACAAATCAACTACATTAGAAAGCATCGTATGTCTTGTAGCATGAAATAAAATGGGCCATCTTAAAAAATCTATCTACATCCACAAATTTTCCTCATTTAGACCTAGGTAAAAGTAGCACAAGTCCATAAAAACATTAGAAGGCTAAAAGCTGAACTTGCCAAAATAGATGCAGATAAGCAACAACCTTCTTTATTTGCAAAATCTCCTACCCTATCTCTCCATACACCAACCTTCAATACCTATCAACTGTTTTATACACCATCCTCCTCACGTTAGCCAGTGGATTATGCCAAATTTTTTGGACTATCCCATACTTTGTACAGGCAAACTCCAACTCCAGCTCCACCTAAACAAAAACCCAAACCCACTAAAACTGAAACAACAGAACCACCACCAGTCTATCAACAACCACCATCTGTCCCAGATCCACAATCTTCGAAAGATTTAACCCCTGAACTTGAACCAAAAGACAAAACACCTTTACACCAGTATTCGTCCCAGATTTGTTCTCATTTATCTAAATCAGAAGATACTTCTTCTGACCAAGAATCCTCTGGTGAATCTTCAAAAGAATCCTCTTTTTCTTCAGACTCTGAAGTAGATTTGGCTGATATCTCAAAATTGTTAATGATTCAACCTCTACAGGGTCCAATGACCCATCTCCTTCATCTCCTCCTCCAACAACACCAATTATTGAAGAAGCAGAGTCAGATACCAACCCCACTACACCTTCTCATGACAATCCTCCTAAACCTTCAAATGGCCCATGGTTTACCTTTGATGATATTCCGAAAGTCAAATGGCCAGTTCGATTCCAAGAGTTTTCAGCATGGATAGATGTTCAGATGCTCAGAACTGGAGCAACATCTCAAACAATTCTTAAAGAATTCAGCTCTCGATTCACTGGATCTTTAAGAAATTGGTTTGAAAGTCTCGGCCAATACAAACAACTTCAATTGGTCCAAGCTGAAATTCCTCAAGTTCTTGGTATCATTTATGAACAATTCCTTGGAGAAGCTACAGCTGCAAATGAACAGACACGGTGAGAATTCCATCAAATGAAGTGTACAAAAGAATGTCTACAATGTACTATAAGCTTAATGGCTTTAATGATCCTTTGTTAAAGCACGTCTTCATGGCATCTCTTCCTAAAGAAATCCAGCCATAATTACAGAGAATTCACTATCCATCAGCTGGATATCGCCAACCTTTCTTTGGGGAATCTATCAGTTGGCAGTAAATTGTTTAGAGAAACTTTGTGAACAGAAAGAATTTTTCAAAGATCTGATGGAAAACAACCAGCGATTCAAAAGTGCCTGCAAAAAACCTCATCTCTCCATCAAGTGTAAAAATGAGAAAGATTGCACTTGTTCAACCAAGAAAAAATCTCATTTCTAGAAATACCGACACCCACACAAGAAAAATCGCACTTCATCCAGACCCAAAAAACCTTACCGTTTTTTCTGAAAAAATGTTCCTACCTAATCCTCCAAATCCAAAAGCAGCCGATGTTTCATCTGTAAGAAAAAAGGAAATTTTGCAAGAAATTGTCCAAACCGCCCTTCTAAATTAGTTCGTCTCATTGAACATTTTCAAGGTTCTTCGTTGCTCTCCGACGATGATGATGTTGAATCTTTTTTTTTTAAGAACAGAAAGATTATGACGAACAAACTGCTTCTGTTCTTACAAAAGATCACTCTGGCCTAACAAACACACACAACCCAACCAGTCATACTAATTCCTTCAATCAAAATCCATCTTTTACCCAAGAAATTTGACAAACCAATTTCTGTCATTGGATTCATTGACACTAGAGCACAAAAGAGTATGCTAAATCCATCCATTCTTCCATCTCATTTTTGGGAGAAGCATGAAGAGTACTTTAGAGCAGCTAATGGTGAATTATTCCAAACCAATATGATTACCTAGAAACCAGTTGGTATTCAGTTTTTCCCAAATTGTGTTCTTTGGATCAAAATTGTTGGATCCAATCTACCAGATAAAGATCTTTTGATTGGGTTCGACATACTTCACCTGATTAAAAACCTTCACATTACAGCCTCTGGGATTCAGTACAAACAAATGTTTCAACCATACATTGAGGTCCTGAGACTGTTTTCCATCTCAAACTCTCCCTCCTATATGACTAATTCAAAACCCAATTTCTTCCTTTCTGTCCTGAAAGCCATAGTCAATTTTCACATCCATCTCCATTGTGGAAAAATGAAGACTTCTTCATTAAGCTTCCCTTTAAGCTTAACGAAGACATCAATCCTACCAAAGCTACCCATCCTGGTCTTAAATTAGCCCAACAAGAATGCCCTCAATTGCTTCAACAAGGTCTTATTGAATCCAGAAATTCAGATTGGGCTTGTCAAGCCTTCTATATGGAAAAACGGTCTGAAAAAGTCTGAGGCAAAAAACGTCTTGTCATAGATTATCAGCCTCTTAATTGTTTCTCCGTGATGATAAGTTCCCTTTGCCAAAAATTCAATCTTTATTTGTCCATATTCATGATGCCAAGGTCTTTTCCAAATTTGACCTTAAAGCTAGATTCTGGCAACTAGGAATTCATCCTGTTGACCATCATAAAACTACCTTTCGCATTCCAAATGGCCACTATCAGTGGAAAGTAATGCCATGTTGCCTCAAAGTAGCACCCTCACGTTTTCAAAAGGCCATGATCAAAATCTTTGAGCCTATACTCCACCATGCACTTATCTACATAGATGATGTGCTCTTATTCTCTAAAGATCATAACTCCCATCAAGATTTACTTTCCCACTTTCTCAAAATTGTGGACTCACATGACATCATGCTTTCTGAAAAAAAGAGCATCCTAGGCCAGGACTCTGTAGAATTTCTTGGAATGATCATTAAAGATGGCCATTACCTCCCTGGTCCACACATAGCTCAAGAGCTGGTCCATTTTCCTAATGAACACTTGTCCAAAAAAACAAATTCAGCAATTTCTAAGCATTGTGAATTATCTTCGGGATTTCTTCCCTCATGTTGTTAAAAATGCTTAAGAAATCTGCCCCATCATGGGGTCCCTCTCAGACTGCTGTAGTTCAACATCTAAAGAAAATTACCCAACATCCTTTTCCACTAAAGATTCGTACTAAAGGACAGTGTATTCTCCAAACAGATGCAAGTGATGAGTACTGGGGTGCAATACTTTTAGAAAAGATTGACGGAAAAAAATCTTACTGTGCTTATGCCAGTGGTCAGTTCAAAGAATCGGAAAAACACTATCATATAATCTACAAGGAGATCTTAGCCATAAAATATGGAATTCAAAAGTTTGAATTTCATCTCATTGGCCAGAATTTTCTTGCTCTTCTTTTCCAAAGATTCTTGACTTAAAAAACAAGACACTTCCAGACAAACACCTTCTCCGTCTTAAGACATGGTTTTCCAAATATGACTTTTCAATCCAGCATATTAGGATCCCCCTAAGTTACGTTTTGTGTAAGATACAACCCGTGATTTAACTTGTCAACCAATAAAAATATGCCACGTGTATGTAACACTAACGAAATTGTAACCGACTGAAACGGTTGGAGACAGATCGCCAAAAGAGTCAACCAAAAAAGTACTTTCCATAGCCGGTTGGAAAATGAAAAATGGTGTCGTTTCGCAATTAAATTCCAAATAATAAATTAAGAAGACGCCTCTCTCGCTCCCCCCATCTCTCTCTCGTGTTGATGTAAGTCTCGACCAAATGTAAATTTTGAAAAGAGAGGCAGGCGTAGGCTCGTAAAATCTCGCTGCTAAGCTCACTAGCCTTCCCCCCCAACAGTGCCGGCACTCCTTCACCATCGTCGATTACCAGCCCTCTGGTCCCGTTTGCGGCATGCTTGTTTTGTCTCCTGTAATCAACTTACTGATGAACAGCACCCTCTCAACTTCAGCCAAATATTCCATTTGATGCCAACACCTTAAGGAAGCTTTTATGTGTTGAATAACATATTCAGGTTGAACTATGCATGGACAAAAGATTGATTGAAAAGGGGTGCAATTCCTGAAGGAGTGAATCATGTTTTCTTATCTTTGTTGAATTTTAAACATTAATTGAAAACTGGGTTTTCCTGTGGTTGGTTATGTTTAATGTTCCCTTGAGCGGTTGTACCTTTCCTGAACTTTAAATAGAGATATTTTACTATGATTGGTTAAGTGAAATATCTCCCTGAAGAAGCGGGTATTGGAGATCGGGGGACTTTGTAGTGGATCTTAGTGAAAGAAATGAATTAAAAATATTTGCAATTGTCTGAAAAAAAAAATTAAGAAGAAGACCCAAAACGTTAAGCAAGAGGAGTTTCATCTCCTCCAAGACCATCCTCCTCAAAATCAGCCACCGAATTTTCTACAAGCCAAGGGTCTTTTAATGCGGATGAACTTGCAAATTTAGGTGGCAGAACTTGTTTACAGATTTAATCACAAGAACGAATTATGTAACTACGTGGTAGTGAATCAGTGTCTCGTTGAGTTTCAACAAATCGATGCTGCTTGGGATGTCGCCACCTCTACCTCATCTCCGATGACCGGTCCTTCCTCGTTGATTTCAAAGTTAAGTTCTTCGCTGGTTAGATTCTACTACTTGAATTCCTAAGCGAAAAGCAAGGACAGGTAGCCCATCACTTGAAACAACCAGTTCAGCCGGTGTGTCGCTTATTACTACTTTTCGATAAATTTAATGTCGTCCGTTAGATTAGATTTAGACACATTGAATGCTCAAGATTTGCCAAGCCGTATGTTACGCAAAACGTAACTTAGAGGTTGCCAGCATATTAAGGGAGATCAAAATCTCATTCCTGATTTGCCATCCAGACCTCCATCTTCAGCCACTCTTACTCTCATCTCCTCCTCCGTTACAGTACCAGTGATCCTCATGAATTCTTCTTTGCCAAACTTAGCTCTTACAAGGAAATCTTTCCCTTGTAATCTCATGTTTTCCAGTCCCTATCAAATCCAAGACTTTGCCAAACTTAGCTCTTACAAGGAAATCTTTCCCTTGTAATCTCACGTTTTCTACTCCCTATTAAATCCAAGACTTTGCCAAAAAAAATTATTTTTTAGTACTTCATGAACATATATCATACTCAGTCATCTAGTTTTCCCAGTTTTCACCCTGATCACCTTTTTCTCATAGGACTCACCGTTGATCCCTCCAGAGATATCACAGAAGATGAACTGTGGTACCTATGGTGCCTCATTGTTTTATATGCTACTAAGCTTATCTTTCCTGTATAGGCAGTATTCAGACATCTCACCGACCCAACCAAAGCCCATTCCTTGTTATGGACCCTCTTTGAATGGTTCTCTCCTATCTCTTGGTGGAGAAAACAACTTAGCCTTATCATAAATCACCATCACCTCAATCTTCTCCCTGATCAAGAAGGTGAACAATTCACCTCGTTCTTTATTGTCCACCGTCCCTATTTTCAACATCCTATCACTAAACTCTTCTAGACACAGGACTAAGCCTATGAGTGGAAAATCGTCCCTCATAGTATTCCCCTGACACATGACCCTAACCTTGTCTCTTCCCTGAAAAACTACCTCCTTGAACTAAATCATGTTCAGCCCACACCAACTGACATCCAACATACCTCCATCGGCCCCAGACCATGAACTTATGGTCATTCCCACTGCAAAAATTCCCTCACCCAGTAATTCTCCATCCACTGGAATATTGATTAAGGAAGAAAGGCCAGACTATACCAACATTCTTTTCCAAGATTCCTAGGATCCTTGGGAAGAATTCACTTCAATCATGCATCCTACAGAAGCATCTGGTGCACTTTCAACTAGTGCAATTCCACCAACAGATTGTCCAACTCGCCAATATTATGCCCATCTGCCTTGGTGGAAAGAACCTTTCGCAGAAGTCGATAGCGATATTGACAACATGTCCCCTTCTCATAGCCATTAATGGTCCTATCTATGAGTCTCGTGATTGCTGCCTCTTTAAAGCTTTTGTTTGCTTGTAATAATGAAAAGAAAAGCATCTACTTTTCTAAAAGGCTTGCTTATATAAAAGAAAAGTAATTATGTTTTTACTTTTGCAAAAGGATAAGGGTCCTGTCTTATCCTCTCTCCAGGAGTTCTTCTATAAGAAGAACTTATCTCAGTTTGTAATCAGAACTCGTTGGAGAATCAAATAAAATCGTGTTTTGATAACATGGCATTCTAAAAGCTTCTTCCTTTTCCTCTATTCTCCTTGAAAAACAACAGACCCTCATAATAGTTCATTTATATCCTATAATGAGTATGCTCTGTACTCACCTCTTTTGAGGATCTTGTGCATCAGAAAGTTTTAGGCTGTGAATCCTAACATTTCAACCATAGTTCATCCTATCCAGCAGCCAAGGAGTGGCTCCCTTTTTTGGGTGGTAGTGGTTGTGGCCCCTTTTGTGGAGGGGTTCTCATCAATTAGTATAAGAGCTTAGGCACCGAGGTCAAATTCAGCTTGCTTTGAGTTTTTCATTCTTAAAAAAAAATCGTGAACAGTGCCACGTGAATAGTACCGCGTGAAACAGTGTGTTTAAGATTTATGTTTATTAATTTTACATCCTTGTGGTTTATTCTCCTTAAATCCGCAAATTTTACCTATTCCTTTCCTTAAATTCACTCAAATTTCAATTATTTAGAGTTTACAAAAAAATTGGGTAATAATAATAATAATAATAATAATCATCAACATCATATTTGGTGATCTACTTTGTTTCTTTGTTTTGTTATTCTTGTTTCATGTTTTCTTGTCCTTTTGTTTCTTTTTTCTTTTTTTTAATTCTTGTGTCTTGGACAATGATTGTTAGAGGGATTATACTTTGGTGCTTTCCCTTGATTGAGTCACTGAGAAAATATAAGAGTGGCGAAAGGCAAGAGTGTGTGAGCACTGTTTTGTGTAAAAGGCTATTGAGTGTAAACATGAGTAGAGTGACATCTCGGGTGTAAACGCTTGAGGCTTGTGAGGTTTATTACTTTTTTTTTCTTTTTTTGCTAACATCTCTTTGCAGCTTACATCAAATAATTAATATGGATGCCAAAAATAGAAAACCTTGTTGAGTATTCGTATGTTCCAGAGTCGGCTCAAATCAGTGAATCCTTTGGTACTCTTATTAGTCCATATAAGCTCTATCAAAGACCAAAAACTTTCACCCATAGCATTAGAACCCTAATCTCAACCAAAAGACCTGCTCCAAAAGAATACATCTAGTCATCTCGACTAGATCAGTGTGCTCTTCAAGCATCACAAGCAGAACAATATGCCACCTTATAAGTTCCACATGAGCTTGAAGCTCAATGGAAAGGAGAGGGATATACTCATCTCCATCTCAGAGGAGTTCGTTTGATACTCGCTCTTCATGGCAGAAAAGGCTTGCCTGTCATAGCCAAATTGGCCTTGTTACATACCAGATCAAGGAGTACCAGCATGCAGTCATAGGAATAGTCCTAACTACTCTACATCCAGGAAGTGTTTTTTGACCTTTTACCAAAATTTCAACCTCTCACTAGATGATCCAAACCTACCCACTACTCTAAAAGTTCAGATCCAGATCCAAGGAGCTGAACAAACAGTTTCTTCAAAAACGGCAACTCTACACCATCAGTTGGTGTATAGACATCAGAACCATGCTCTTGATCTCCCAACACCTCAAACCATATCTGATGCACTGATGATTCTCGCAGATTCTTCAGAAAGCATTCCATCCATAGTCTAAATCCCGAGACAAATCCAAAAGCAAGAGCTTCTTAAGCT
Organism: Citrus sinensis; assembly: GCF_022201045.2. Taxonomy (NCBI): domain Eukaryota; kingdom Viridiplantae; phylum Streptophyta; class Magnoliopsida; order Sapindales; family Rutaceae; genus Citrus; species Citrus sinensis. The sequence goes on from NC_068556.1 coordinate 12,957,920, forward strand.
CATGCCCCTAGAATGGCTTTCCAATTATGAAAGATTTCACCAAAATTCCCAACCCATTCAAACCACTGATGCTCATTTTGAAAAAAGAACAGATGGGACAATAAAACCAACATTTCAATCACCATCCACTTCCCAAACACCCCCTATAATATCTCACCCACCTTCTGAAGAAACAACTCTAAAAAATGGAACTCTACACCATTAGTTGGTGTATGGACTTCAAAACCATGCTCTTGATCTCCCAACACCTCAAACCATATCTGATGCACTGATGATTCTCGCAGATTCTTCATAAAGCATTCCATCCATAGTCTAAATCCCGAGACAAATCCAAAAGCAAGAGCTTCTTAAGCTCATGCCCCTAGAATGGCTTTCCAATTATGAAAGATTTCACCCAAATTCCCAACCCATTCAAACCACTGATGCTCATTTTGAAAAAAGAACAGATGGGACAATAAAACCAACCTTTCAATCACCATCCACTTCCCAAACACCCCCCATAATATCTCACCCACCTTCTGAAGAAACAACTCTAAAAAATGGAACTCTACACCATTAGTTGGTGTATGGACTTCAAAACCATGCTCTTGATCTCCCAACACCTCAAACCATATCTGATGCACTGATGATTCTCGCAGATTCTTCAGAAAGCATTCCATCCATAGTCTAAATCCCGAGACAAATCCAAAAGCAAGAGCTTCTTAAGCTCATGCCCCTAGAATGGCTTTCCAATTATGAAAGATTTCACCAAAATTCCCAACCCATTCAAACCACTGATGCTCATTTTGAAAAAAGAACAGATGGGACAATAAACAACCTTTCAATCACCATCCACTTCCCAAACACCCCCCATAATATCTCACCCACCTTCTGAAGAAACAACTCTAAAAAATGGAACTCTACACCATTAGTTGGTGTATGGACTTCAAAACCATGCTCTTGATCTCCCAACACCTCAAACCATATCTGATGCACTGATGATTCTCGCAGATTCTTCATAAAGCATTCCATCCATAGTCTAAATCCCGAGACAAATCCAAAAGCAAGAGCTTCTTAAGCTCATGCCCCTAGAATGGCTTTCCAATTATGAAAGATTTCACCCAAATTCCCAACCCATTCAAACCACTGATGCTCATTTTGAAAAAAGAACAGATGGGACAATAAAACCAACCTTTCAATCACCATCCACTTCCCAAACACCCCCCATAATATCTCACCCACCTTCTGAAGAAACAACTCTAAAAAATGGAACTCTACACCATTAGTTGGTGTATGGACTTCAAAACCATGCTCTTGATCTCCCAACACCTCAAACCATATCTGATGCACTGATGATTCTCGCAGATTCTTCAGAAAGCATTCCATCCATAGTCTAAATCCCGAGACAAATCCAAAAGCAAGAGCTTCTTAAGCTCATGCCCCTAGAATGGCTTTCCAATTATGAAAGATTTCACCAAAATTCCCAACCCATTCAAACCACTGATGCTCATTTTGAAAAAAGAACAGATGGGACAATAAACAACCTTTCAATCACCATCCACTTCCCAAACACCCCCCATAATATCTCACCCACCTTCTGAAGAAACAACTCTAAAAAATGGAACTCTACACCATTAGTTGGTGTATGGACTTCAAAACCATGCTCTTGATCTCCCAACACCTCAAACCATATCTGATGCACTGATGATTCTCGCAGATTCTTCATAAAGCATTCCATCCATAGTCTAAATCCCGAGACAAATCCAAAAGCAAGAGCTTCTTAAGCTCATGCCCCTAGAATGGCTTTCCAATTATGAAAGATTTCACCAAAATTCCCAACCCATTCAAACCACTGATGCTCATTTTGAAAAAAGAACAGATGGGACAATAAAACCAACCTTTCAATCACCATCCACTTCCCAAACACCCCCTATAATATCTCACCCACCTTCTGAAGAAACAACTCTAAAAAATGGAACTCTACACCATTAGTTGGTGTATGGACTTCAAAACCATGCTCTTGATCTCCCAACACCTCAAACCATATCTGATGCACTGATGATTCTCGCAGATTCTTCAGAAAGCATTCCATCCATAGTCTAAATCCCGAGACAAATCCAAAAGCAAGAGCTTCTTAAGCTCATGCCCCTAGAATGGCTTTCCAATTATGAAAGATTTCACCAAAATTCCCAACCCATTCAGACCACTGATGCTCATTTTGAAAAAAGAACATATGGGACAATAAAACAAACCTTTCAATCACCATCCACTTCCGAAACACCCCCTATAATATCTCACCCACCTTCTGAAGAAACAACTCTAAAAAATGGAACTCTACACCATTAGTTGGTGTATGGACTTCAAAACCATGCTCTTGATCTCCCAACACCTCAAACCATATCTGATGCACTGATGATTCTCGCAGATTCTTCATAAAGCATTCCATCCATAGTCTAAATCCCGAGACAAATCCAAAAGCAAGAGGTTCTTAAGCTCATGCCCCTAGAATGGCTTTCCAATTATGAAAGATTTCACCAAAATTCCCAACCCATTCAAACCACTGATGCTCATTTTGAAAAAAGAACAGATGGGACAATAAAACCAACCTTTCAATCACCATCCACTTCCCAAACACCCCCTATAATATCTCACCCACCTTCTGAAGAAACAACTCTAAAAAATGGAACTCTACACCATTAGTTGGTGTATGGACTTCAAAACCATGCTCTTGATCTCCCAACACCTCAAACCATATCTGATGCACTGATGATTCTCGCAGATTCTTCATAAAGCATTCCATCCATAGTCTAAATCCCGAGACAAATCCAAAAGCAAGAGCTTCTTAAGCTCATGCCCCTAGAATGGCTTTCCAATTATGAAAGATTTCACCAAAATTCCCAACCCATTCAAACCACTGATGCTCATTTTGAAAAAAGAACAGATGGGACAATAAAACCAACCTTTCAATCACCATCCACTTCCCAAACACCCCCCATAATATCTCACCCACCTTCTGCAGAAACAACTCTAAAAAATGGAACTCTACACCATTAGTTGGTGTATGGACTTCAAAACCATGCTCTTGATCTCCCAACACCTCAAACCATATCTGATGCACTGATGATTCTCGCAGATTCTTCATAAAGCATTCCATCCATAGTCTAAATCCCGAGACAAATCCAAAAGCAAGAGCTTCTTAAGCTCACGCCCCTAGAATGGCTTTCCAATTATGAAAGATTTCACCAAAATTCCCAACCCATTCAAACCACTGATGCTCATTTTGAAAAAAGAACAGATGGGACAATAAAACCAACCTTTCAATCACCATCCACTTTCCAAACACCCCCTATAATATCTCACCCACCTTCTGAAGAAACAACTCTAAAAAATGGAACTCTACACCATTAGTTGGTGTATGGACTTCAAAACCATGCTCTTGATCTCCCAACACCTCAAACCATATCTGATGCACTGATGATTCTCGCAGATTCTTCATAAAGCATTCCATCCATAGTCTAAATCCCGAGACAAATCCAAAAGCAAGAGCTTCTTAAGCTCATGCCCCTAGAATGGCTTTCCAATTATGAAAGATTTCACCAAAATTCCCAACCCATTCAAACCACTGATGCTCATTTTGAAAAAAGAATAGATGGGACAATAAAACCAACCTTTCAATCACCATCCACTTCCCAAACACCCCCCATAATATCTCACCCACCTTCTGCAGAAACAACTCTAAAAAATGGAACTCTACACCATTAGTTGGTGTATGGACTTCAAAACCATGCTCTTGATCTCCCAACACCTCAAACCATATCTGATGCACTGATGATTCTCGCAGATTCTTCATAAAGCATTCCATCCATAGTCTAAATCCCGAGACAAATCCAAAAGCAAGAGCTTCTTAAGCTCACGCCCCTAGAATGGCTTTCCAATTATGAAAGATTTCACCAAAATTCCCAACCCATTCAAACCACTGATGCTCATTTTGAAAAAAGAACAGATGGGACAATAAAACCAACCTTTCAATCACCATCCACTTTCCAAACACCCCCTATAATATCTCACCCACCTTCTGAAGAAACAACTCTAAAAAATGGAACTCTACACCATTAGTTGGTGTATGGACTTCAAAACCATGCTCTTGATCTCCCAACACCTCAAACCATATCTGATGCACTGATGATTCTCGCAGATTCTTCAAAAAGCATTCCATCCATCGTCTAAATCCCGAGACAAATCCAAAAGCAAGAGCTTCTTAAGCTCATGCCCCTAGAATGGCTTTCCAATTATGAAAGATTTCACCAAAATTCCCAACCCATTCAGACCACTGATGCTCATTTTGAAAAAAGAACATATGGGACAATAAAACAAACCTTTCAATCACCATCCACTTTCCAAACACCCCCTATAATATCTCACCCACCTTCTGAAGAAACAACTCTAAAAAATGGAACTCTACACCATTAGTTGGTGTATGGACTTCAAAACCATGCTCTTGATCTCCCAACACCTCAAACCATATCTGATGCACTGATGATTCTCGCAGATTCTTCAAAAAGCATTCCATCCATCGTCTAAATCCCGAGACAAATCCAAAAGCAAGAGCTTCTTAAGCTCATGCCCCTAGAATGGCTTTCCAATTATGAAAGATTTCACCAAAATTCCCAACCCATTCACACCACTGATGCTCATTTTGAAAAAAGAACATATGGGACAATAAAACAAACCTTTCAATCACCATCCACTTCCGAAACACCCCCTATAATATCTCACCCACCTTCTGAAGAAACAACTCTAAAAAATGGAACTCTACACCATTAGTTGGTGTATGGACTTCAAAACCATGCTCTTGATCTCCAAACACCTCAAACCATATCTGATGCACTGATGATTCTCGCAGATTCTTCAGAAAGCATTCCATCCATAGTCTAAATCCTGAGACAAATCCAAAAGCAAGAGCTTCTTAAGCTCATGCCCCTAGAATGGCTTTCCAATTATGAAAGATTTCACCAAAATTCCCAACCCATTCACACCACTGATGCTCATTTTGAAAAAAGAACAGATGGGACAATAAAACCAACCTTTCAATCACCATCCACTTCCGAAACACCCCCTATAATATCTCACCCACCTTCTGAAGAAACAACTCTAAAAAATGGAACTCTACACCATTAGTTGGTGTATGGACTTCAAAACCATGCTCTTGATCTCCCAACACCTCAAACCATATCTGATGCACTGATGATTCTCGCAGATTCTTCAGAAAGCATTCCATCCATAGTCTAAATCCCGAGACAAATCCAAAAGCAAGAGCTTCTTAAGCTCATGCCCCTAGAATGGCTTTCCAATTATGAAAGATTTCACCAAAATTCCCAACCCATTCAAACCACTGATGCTCATTTTGAAAAAAGAACAGATGGGACAATAAAACCAACCTTTCAATCACCATCCACTTCCCAAACAACCCCCATAATATCTCACCCACCTTCTGAAGAAACAACTCTAAAAAATGGAACTCTACACCATTAGTTGGTGTATGGACTTCAAAACCATGCTCTTGATCTCCCAACACCTCAAACCATATCTGATGCACTGATGATTCTCGCAGATTCTTCATAAAGCATTCCATCCATAGTCTAAATCCCGAGACAAATCCAAAAGCAAGAGCTTCTTAAGCACATGCCCCTAGAATGGCTTTCCAATTATGAAAGATTTCACCAAAATTCCCAACCCATTCAAACCACTGATGCTCAGTTTGAAAAAAGAACAGATGGGACAATAAAACCAACCTTTCAATCACCATCCACTTCCCAAACACCCCCTATAATATCTCACCCACCTTCTGAAGAAACAACTCTCAGAAATTCTTTTTCTTACTCCTCTATGATCATGACTGTATCTACAACACAAGAAAATCTACCTTGATAAGATCAATGGTCATTTTCTTTGGGATGTTCCAGGGTCCCATATGTGTGATCCAAATTGTCCTTGTCTTGAGGATGAGAAAGACGATAATGATTGAAACAGGCGCCCCAGACGGCGTAAAAAGAAAGGTCACAAATTGGATCCATGTCATCAAAAACCTCCATTGCCTCCTGATGATCCAGACAGTCTAACACCTTTACCTGCCTACAGGAAAGGTCTGAGACTCATACAAAAGGAGTACAAACAAAGACCATGCAGGCAAGAAGCAAACCAACCCATGCTTCACCCAATGCCCATCCAATCCTGTATGATGTTCTCATCAAGCTCTTACAAAGAGCAGTTCCCTCCTCTTGAAAAATAAACTGATTCCCAGACAAAGGTTACTACCAAACCTTTTATCCACTCTCCAGTCACTCCAAATGGCCAGCTTGAAGAACCAAAACCTTTTGAGGCTGTTCTAAATTGGCAAACTCAAAATGCCAAAGCTCAGAATTCAACTTTCAGATCCCTTGATGAAAAAATTGAGAAAGTGGCATCTCAGGTCAAGCAGACAGATACAAAATTAGACAAGATTACATCTCAGCTTGAACAAATGTATCTTGACATGCAAAACCAAGTTATCCAACTTGATTCGGATCTTCGATTCATGATTCAGAACAGATATTGGGGTCTAGAATTCAATAAAAAAGAAGCTGAAATAAGGCAATTAAAAGCTGAATTGGCCAGAATTGATGCAGACAAACAACAACCTTCTTTGTTTGCAAAATCTCCAACTTTGCCTTTGCCTACACCAACCTTTGGTACATATCAACCCTTTCACACACTATCCACCTCGAGCCAACCTGTAGACTATGCCAAGTTTTTTGGCTTGTCTCATCTCAAACATACTCAAACTCCTGCTCCTCCTAAACCATGATCTAAACCTATAAAAAATGAACCAACTCCAGTTTATCATCAAACTCCATCAGTCCCTGATCCACAACTCTCTCCAGAATTGTCTCAAGAACCTCAACCAAACCAAAAGAACAAAGAACCGATGCACCAATACTCATCCCAAAATCTAACAAACCTTTCAAAATCAGACGAAACTTCTCCTTGTCAAACAGAAGAAACCTCCACTGATGAAGAATCATTTACTTCTTTAGATTATGAAAAAAGAATTGGCGGATATCTCTAAGCTTCTTATGGCTCAACCATCGACTGGGTCAAATGATCCCTCTTCCTCTTCGCCTCCCCAAACACCAATTGTTGAAGAAGCAAATTTAGATACCAATCCTACAACATCTCACCAAGAAAATTCTTCTCCTAAACCTTCAAATAGCCCATGGTTTACTTTTGATGACATTCCTAGAGTAAAATGGCCAACCATGTTTGAGGAATTTTTTGCCTGGATTGATGTTCAGATGCTTAGAACTGGAGCAACACCCCAAACAGTCCTTAAAGAATTCAGTTCTTGTTTCATGGGATCTTTAAGAGATTGGTTTGAAAGTCTAGGTCAATACAGACACTCCAGTTAATCCAAGCGGAGATCTCACAAGTTCTTGGACTAATTTATGAGCAGTTTCTTGGAGAAATTACAGCTGCTAATGAGCAAATAAGAAGAGAATTCCGTTTAATGAAATGTTATTCTCTCCAGATAAGAGATCTGGATTTTCACTACAAAAGGATGTCTACGATGTATTACAAACTCAATGGCTTTAATGATCCCTCACTAAAGCATGTCTTTGTAGCATCTCTTCCTAAAGAGATAAAACCAGAACTTCAAAGGCAGTTCACAGTCCATCAGTTGGATATTGCCAACCTCTCCTTGGAAAAAATCTACCAGTTAGCAGTCAATTGTCTAGAAAGACTTTGTGAGCAGAAGGAATTCTTCAAAGACCTCATGGAAAACAAGCAACCTTTCAAAAGTGCTTGTAAGAAGCCCCATCTTTCCATCAAGTGCAAAAGTTAAAAAGATTGCACTTGTTCAACCAAAAAGAAATCTCATTTCCAAAAATTCCAGAATTCAGAAAAGAAAAGCCAAACCTCTTCCAGATCTAAAAAACCCTATCGATTTTTTTAGAAAAAAGAATCCAGATCAGTCCTCTAGATCCAAAAGCAGCTGCTGTTATGTTTGTAAAAAGAAAGGGTATTTCACGAGAAATTGTCCAAACCAGCTTATTGAGCATCTCCAGAGTTCTAAGTTACTTTCAGAAAGTGATGATGTTGAATCCTTCTTCTCTGAACAAGAGGACTATGATGAACAAACAACCTTTGTCCTTGCTGAAACAGAAGATCATTCTAATCCCGAGAATGTTTTTGTAATTCAAACTATGCAACAAATCCAAAAAGTCCAGTCAGTCATTCCTATCCCTTCAATCAAAATCCAACTTCTCCCTGAAAAATTTGACAAGCCAGTTCCCATCATAGGATTTGTTGATACTGGAGCTCAGACAAGTATGCTTAACCCTTCAATCCTCCCATCTCAATTTTGGGAAAAGCATACAGAATATTTCAAAGCTGCTAATGGAGAGCTATTTCATAGAAGTCTGATTACTAAAAAAACCCATTGGTATTCAATTCTTTCCAGGATGTGTTCTTTGGATCAAGCTTGTTGGATCCAATCTTCCTGACAAAGATCTTTTAATTGAGTTTGATATTCTTCACCTGGTTAAAAAACTCCATATAACAGCTTCTGGAATCTGTTATAAACAGATGTTTCAACCTTATACAGATATCCTGAGATTATTCTCTATCTCAAACTCTCCTCCTTCATATGATCCTTTTCAATCTCGTTTTCTTCCTTACTGTCCAGAAGATCACAGCCAGTTCTTTCATCCTTCTCCCCTATGGAAAAAAGAAAACTTCTTCATTAAGCTCCCTTTCAAGTTTAACGAAGACATTAACCCAACCAGAGCTACCCATCCAGGCATGACACCAATTGATCTTAAACTAGCCCAAGAAGAATGTTCGTAATTGTTAAAGCAAGGCCTCATTGAGCCTACAAATTCAAAATGGGCTTGTCAAGCCTTTTATGTGGAAAAGTGCTCTGAAATAATAAGAGGAAAAAAAACGTCTTGTTATTGATTATCAACCTCTCAACCGTTTCCTTAAAGATGATAAATTTCCCTTACATTGTTCACATTCGGGATGCTAAGGTCTTCTCAAAATTTGACCTCAAAGCAGGTTTCTGGCAATTAGGAATTCATCCTCATGACAGACCCAAAACAGCTTTCTGCATTCCAAATGTCCACTACCAATGGAAAGTAATGCCATTTGGCCTCAAGGTAGTCCCCTCACTTTTTCAAAAGGCCATGATCAAGATCTTTGAACCTATCCTTCATCACGCACTTGTCTATATAGATGACGTGCTATTATTTTCCAAAGATCATGATTCCCATCAACAATTACTTTCCCACTTTCTTGAGATAGTGGAAACATATGGCATAATGTTGTCTGACAAAAAGAGTATCCTAGGCCAAGACACTATTACCTTTCTTGGCATGACACTAAAGGATGGATACTATAGTCCTAGTCCATACATAGCCCAGGAACTCATTCATTTCCCAGATGAGCACTTGTCAAAAAAGCAGATCCAGCAGTTCCTAGGTATCATCAATTACCTTCGGGAATTCTTTCCACATGTGGCTGTTCATACTAGCTAGCTTTCAAAGATGCTCATGAAGACAGCTTCACCGTGGGGTCCCCCCAAAACTACTGTTATTCGACATCTCAAGCAAATTGCTCAGCATCCTCCTCCATTGAAAATTCTTACTGATGGATAGCGTATCCTCCAGACTGATGCAATTGATGAATTTTGGGGAGCCATTCTTTTAGAAAAACATGATGGTAAAGAATCTTACTGTGCGCATGCTAGCGGAAAATTCAAGGAGTCAGAAAAACACTACCATGTGATCTACAAAGAAATCCTAGCCAAATTTGAATTTCATCTTATTGGCCACAATTTCCTGGTCAGACTAGACAATTCCTCTTTTCCAAAAATCCTTGAATTCAAAAATAAGGTTCTCCCAAACAAGCATCTTCTACGTTTCAAAACATGGTTCTCAAAATAGGACTTCACAATCCAACACATAAAAGGAGACCACAACCTCATCCCTAATCTCTTGTCTCGACCTTCATCTTCATCCCTATAATCCTCCTTTATCCCAGTTCCAGTCATCTACATGGCTCATACTCTACCCAACACAGCCTTAACAAAAAAATATTTTCCTTGCAACCTCACCTTCTCCAGTCCTTACCAAATCCAAGATTTTGCAAAGAAATTTATTTTTTGATACTTCATGAACATATATCGCACCCAACCCTCCGGATTTCCAAGCTTTCATCCAGACCACCTTTTCCTTACAGGCCTAATGATTAATCCATCTAGGGATATCACAGAAGATGAATTATGGTATTTATGGTGTCTCACCATATTATATGCCACTAAACTAGTCTTCCCTGCTCAACTAATGTTCAGATGTCTCAAAGACCCAAACCAGGCTCACTCTCTCACATGGACCCTCTTTGAATGGTTTTCTCCTCTCCCTTGGTGGAGAAAACAACTTGACCTCATCATCAAACACCACCACATCAATCTCCTCCCTGATCAAGAAGGAGAACAATTCACCTCAGTCTTTATTATCCACCATCCCTATTTCCAAAACCCCGTCACCAAACTTTTTTAGACTCAGGATCAAGCTTATGAATGGAAAACTGTTCCTCATAATTTTCCTCTAAGCCATGACCCTAACCTTATCTCTGCCTTGAAACAAAATCTTTTCGAACTAAACAATGTTCAACCTAACCCTGTTGACATTGAGCACACTTTTCTTGGTCCACAACATAAACTTAGAGTCATCCCGACTACCAAGTCCCCTTCGTCCACTAATCCTCCTCCCTCTGGGATTTTGATAAAAGAAAAAAAGCCTGATTTCACTGATATTCTCTTCCAGGATTCAGAAGACCTATGGGAAGAATTCACCTCAATCCCACATCCTACTGAAGCATCACATGCTCCCTCCTTAAGTACAGCTCCACTGACAAACTCACCTACCTGACAATATTATGAGAACTTGCCTTGGTGGAAAGAGCCATTTGCGGAAGTTGACAGTGATGTTGACAACTTATCTCCTTCGCACAGCTTTTGAGAATACTTTGTAATAATTGCTTTGGCTTTCGTAAAAGCAAAGCATCTGCTTCACTTTATCTTTTCTTTAAGGCACCTTCCTTTTAGTTTATCTTTTGAATAAAAGTCCAAAGTCAGGGGTCCTTACCTGTCTGGAATATTTTGCTTTTGCTTTTGCTTTTGCAAAAGAGGATAAGGCTTGTTTTGTCCTCTTCCCTTGAATTTCTCCTATAAAAGGAAAATTCAGGCTTAGTTGTAAGCATCGAAAGTTTGGGGAAGAAATAAAAATCCAAGTTTTCAGATACCATGACTTTCTAAAAACTTCTCTCTTTACTTTATCTCCTAGGAGAGACAACAGACTCTCATAATAGTTCACTTCAATCTCTTTTAACGAGTATGCTCTGCATTCGCCTCTTTGTAGGATCTTGTGCACCAGAAAGTTCTTGGTTTTGAGACCGATCGTTCCAACCACAATTCATCTTGTTTAATAGCTAAGAAGTGGCTTTCCCATTGGGTGGTAGTGTGGTTTTGAAGTAGAAACATGAATTTTCTTTTTTAAAGAAGTTTTGATTTGTTTTCCAAATTGACAAGCTTCTTCACAAATTCTCTTTTTCAAAACTAATTTTCAAAAGACCTTCAACTAAATCATTTTATGAATTTTTTTAATCAAATCCATGCTTGCATGACCTAATCTTCTATACCATAACCATCTGTCATCATGTAATGTGGAAAGACATTTATCATGGGTTGATGCACAATCGATATCTATGGTGTATACATTGATACATCTTTTTCCAACAAACAAAATTTTGCCATCACATGCATTGTCAATAACACAATTTGTTTTGTCAAAAATAACTCTATGGCCTTTATCACACAATTGACTAATACTAAGTAAGTTGTGTTTCAAATTTTCAACTAAACACATATTTTCAATAAAGGTAAAAGAATCTTTACTTGCATTACCAATACCGATAATCTTTCCTTTTAAATTATCTCCAAATGATACTTCTCCACCAATTTCGATTTTGGTAAATTTCAAAAATAAAAAATAATTGCCTATGTCTCGAGCATTCGCTGTCCAAGCACTACTTATTTTTCTTCTTCTTCTTTGATTCTTGTAGAAGATATCTAAAGTTTTAGGTATTAAAAAAATTTTGGGTCCTTGAGTGTCAACAATGGTTCCTTTTGGAAACCAAACAATTTTGATTCTAAAATATATATTTTTCTTAATCAAACATGCATAAATTAAGTGACCATTTCTATTACAATAATGACAAACAACTTTATGATCACTGACAGAGGTAGCCTTAACAAAGTAATTCATGTAATATTTTTGTTTCAAGTTAGGCTTATACCCAAGTCCTCCTTTATCAAAGACACGTTTTTGAGAGTTAAGCAATTTTTCCAAATTCTTTTGACCATTTGTGAGCTTCAACACAATATCATTGAGGCCATGTTTGGCATGCCGCATTATACTGTATTAGAGTTCTGCATTGCATTAAATTATGACAATACAATGTTTGGCACTTCTTCAGTATTACACCCCGCATTAACGAAAACTTGAGTGAGACTCGGGTTTATACTGTATTACTTCTTCTTCTTCTTTGTCTTCTCTATTTCTTTTTTCTTTTATTTTTTATTTTCCTTTTCCCCTCTTCTTCTTCATCTTCTCTATTTTTCTCTCTTTTTTCTTTTATTTTTTTTCCTTTTGTCCTCCTCTACTTCATCTTCTATTCTCACTCTCTCTCTTTTTTCTTTTATTTTCCCCCTTTTCCCCTCTTCTTCTTCATCTTATATGTTTCTCTCTCTTATTTTTCTTTTATTTTATTTTTTTCCTTTTCCCTTATTCTTTTTCGTCTTCTCTGTTTCTTCTCAATAAAATTTAACATTTACACTAAAAAAACTGTTAAACTTCTAAAATTTAAGACCTCTCTATATTTAGTATTTTTTTAAGTACTAATAATAATAATTTTTTAAATATACAATTTAAATTAATGACAAAAAATTAATACAGTACAATGCAAAATATAGTATAATTAAAAATTAATACAGTACAGTGTAGCACCAAACATTGTACAACATTGTTATAATACAGTGCTAATGCAATATAGCATAATACAATATAGTGTGCCAAACGCATCCTGAGTTCATTGTTCTTCTTCTTTAAATCTTCATTTTCCTTAATCCAATCATTAACACGCAATTTTTCAGGTTCATATGAAGTATTGTGTTTTCTTTTAATGATGCAATCCTATCATTTTATTCTCTAAATTAAGTCCTTTAATCTTTTCATTCAAAGAATTATTTTGTTTTTGTACTCTTTGTCCAATCACCAATTACAGCCTCTGGGCAACCTGAAGAGCCAAAACAATATGAAGATGTTTTAAATTGGCAAACCAAAAATGCCAATGCTCAGAATCACACCCTCAAACAACTCGGAAAGAGAATTGATCGAGTTGCCAGTCAAGTCTCCCAAACTGAAACTAAAGTTGATTCAATCAGCCATCGTCTTGATAAGATGTTCATACATCTACAAGACCATATCTTTGAGTTAGATACCGATCTCAGATGAATGATCAACAATCATATCTGGGGTCTCGAGTTTAACAAGAAAGAAGTAGAGATCAGAAAACTCAAAGCTGAATTGGCAAGAATTGATGCTGAAAAGACTCGTCCAACACTTTTCACCCAGACACAATCCACACCTATGCCTCCTCCTATGTTTGAAACCTATTCACCTTTTTATACACCTCCCAGACCCCACCAGCCTGTTTACAACCAATTCTTTGGTTTCTCACATCTCCAACCAACTCCTCAACCAAAACCCTCTTCACTTAAAAAATCAAAGTCCAAAGTAAAAATGTCAGAACCAAAGTCAAAGCCAACTTTATCCTCATCTGTTCCTCCGGTACCTCCAGAAGATTCACCACAAGCCACTCCTGAACCTCATAAAAAAGATAAAGGACCAATGGATCAGTATCATTATCATACTATCCATGACTCCTCTCCTGAATCCTCTGAACCAGAAACAGTATGTGAGTCCAATCCGTCAGAGTCAAACTCATCCTCCTCATTCACAAACTCAACCAGTACCTCCACTGACTCTGAATTAGAATATGCTGACATTACGAGCATATTGATGGCAACTAAAACTGAAGATCCCAGTGCTTCAACTTCTACACCTATTGTTGAAGACAATTCTTCTGATAATGAGCATAAAGCATCTCACACAGAACCAGTGCCACCTATGCCACCATCAGCTCATGATCACTCCACAAAACCATCTTCAGCATCTTGGTTCACATTTGATGACATTCCCCATCACAAATGGCCTGCTAGACTTCAAGAATTTGCTGCATGGATTGATCTCCAAGGAACAAAGCCAAATGCTCAATCTCAAGCTGTCCTTCGTGAATTCATGGCCCGATCTACGGGTTCTTTGCGAGATTGGTTAGAAAGCTTGGGAGAATATAGACAACTCCAATTCATGCAATCACCAGTTGGGACAACACTCAATATCATCCATGAACGATTCATTGGTGAAAAAACAGCATCTACCGATGTCGACAAAAAAGAGTATCATCAGATGAAGTGTTGTTCTCTCAAAAGACATCTTTTGGAATCTCATTACAAAAGAATGAGTATTCTATTTTACAAGCTAAATGGGTTCAACGAACCTTCTCTCAAACATGTCTTCATAGCCTCTCTTCCTTCTAAGTTACAACCTGATCTTCAATGAAAACTCACAGCCACTAATCTTAGCATTGCTGACATCTCTTTGGGAAAGATTTTCCAAATGGCAATGTTATGTCTGGATAAAATCTGTGAGCAGAAGGAATTCTTCAAAGATCTCATGGCAGACACCAAATCCTTTTCTGAAGCTTGTAAAAAACCTTATCTCAAGATGGAGTGCAAAGATGAAAAGAAGCGTGTTTGTTAGCCGAAAAAGAAAAAAACATTTTCAAAAACACTTCCACAAAAAATCATCCTCCAAAAAACCTTTCCGGTATTTCAGAAAAAAGGATGTTTCCCAGTACATAAAGAAAAAGCATAACCATTGTTTCATCTGCAAGAAACTCGGTCACTTTGCTAGAAACTGTCCTCATAAGTCTGCCAAAGCTATTCTTCTCATACAACACCTTCAACATTCTTCCATGTTATTTGAGAACGAAGATGTTGAATCAAACTTTTCTAAACAATCAGAACAAGACGACCAAACTGCTTTCATTATCGCAGAATCTTCAGATTCTGAGGATATTTCAGTCATCTCTATAGTTCAAAATATCCACCATGTTTCCACCATTCCCAGACCTTCACTCAAAATGTCAATCCTTCCTTCCAAGTTTCATAAACCTGTTCCTGTCATCGGGTTTATTGACACTGGGGCAGATACTAGTATGATTGACCCTTCTGTTCTTCCCTCAGACTATTGGGAACCTCATTCAAAGCTTTTCAAAGATGTTAATGGAGAAACTTTTGAGACCACTTTGATTACCAAAAAACCCATTGGTATTCAATTCTTTCCGAACTGTATAATTTGGAAAAAGATTGTAGCCTCTAAACTCCCTGATAAAGATCTACTCATAGGTTTTGACATTCTTTATTTGGTTAAAAACCTATTCCTCACCAGTTCTGGAGTTCGCTACAAACAAATATTCTTACCCTATACAGATACTCTCCATTTGTATGCACTTTCAGAAACACCATCTCCATACAATCATCTCTCCCATAAGTTCTTAGAATTTTGTCAAGAAAATCATTCACAGTTTCACCATCCTTCACCACTTTGGAAGAATGAGCAATTTTTCATCCATCTTCCTTTCAAACTCAATGAAGACATAAATCCCACAAAAGCTTCTCACCCGGGTATGTCTCCTTCAGATTTCTTGCTTGCCAAGTAAGAATGTTCTCAGTTACTCCAACAAGGTCAGGTTTTTTGGTCTGAACATTAAAGAAATACCTGTAAAGGAACTTCTTTGGAAAATCTTACAGCTGGTAAGCCGATTGGAAAGAGATGTTCATTGGGAAGTTTTTCTGGTTGAGAGCTTTGAAAGGAAGTTGGTGATGCATGGTTATTACTAGAATGGTTTGGATTGAGGAAATGAGTGAGGGTTTATGTATAGCTGGATGTGTGAGGAAGTCTGGAATGAGGTTTTGGTTAACTTTTATATGTTGAACAGTGAAATCATATTTAGCAAACTAGTTTTTGAGACTGAGCAGTTGCTTGTCAGGGAGCAACTTGTTTTTGAAGTCAAAGATTCGGGGAAAAGAGGAGTTATCCATGTTGATAAGAATTTTGTGGCTGATGAGATGAAATTCAAATTTTTTTAATTCCATACTTGACTGCCAAAATCTCTTTGTAGATCACATGGTAGTTCTGTTTAGAGTGTTTGAATTGTCCGCTTGCATGTGCATAAAAATGACGCATGCCATTGATTTCTTCGAGAAGAATGGCGCTCTAGTAATCATTGCTGGCATCAGTCTGGAGGATGCGTTGGCCAAATGTGGGAATTCAGAGTGGAGGAGGTGATTGGGCTATCACCTTTAGCTGCTTGACAGCTTCTGTTTGTGTTGGGCCCCATGGAGGGCACTGCTTTTTGAGCATGCGCGACAGCTGGCTTGTGTGGATGGCAACTTTTGGGATGAAATCACAGACATAATTAACAATCCCAAGAAATTGTTGTATCTAATTTTTGGTGAGATTGGTGTCCGGGAACTTTAATAATTCATTTGCAATGTGTGAACCAGGTTGGTAGTGGCCATCTTTAATCACCATGCCAAGAAAGTCAATTGGTGAAATACCAAGTTGCCAAAAACCAGCTTTTAAATCAAACTTAGAGAAGATACGAGCCCCTTGAAGATGGACAAATAGGGTCTGGATTTTTGGAAGGGGAAACTTATCATCTTTAAGAAAAGAATTAAGTGGTTGGTAATCAATTACTAATCTCTTTTTACCACGAACTAATTCAGATCGTTTTTCAACATAGAAGACTTGACAAGCCCAATCTGAATCAGTAGGTTCAATTAGACCTTGTTGGAGTAACTGAGAACATTCTTGCTTGGCAAGCAAAAAATCTGAAGGAGACATACCCGGGTGAGAAGCTTTTGTGGGATTTATGTCTTCATTGAGTTTGAAAGGAAGATGAATGAAAAATTGTTCATTCTTCCAAAGTGGTGAAGGATGGTGAAACTGTAAATGATTTTCTGGACAAAATTCTAAGAACTTATGGGAGAGATGACTATATGGAGATGGTGTTTTTGAAAGTGCATACAGACGGAGAGTAGCTGTATAGGGTAAGAACATTTGTTTGTAGCGAACTCCAGAACTGGTGAGGAATAGGTTTTTAACCAAATGAAGAATGTCAAAACCTATGAGTAGATCTTTATCAGGGAGTTTGGAGGCTACAATCTTTTTCCAAATTATACAGTTTGGAAAGAATTGAATACCAATGGGTTTTTTGGTAATCAAAGTGGTCTCAAAAGTTTCTCCATTAACAGCTCTGAAAAGCTTTAAATGAGGTTCTTAATAGTTTGAGGGAAGAACAGAAGGGTCAATCATATTGGTATCTGCCCCAGTGTCAATAAACCCGATGACAGGAACACGTTTATGAAACATGGAAGGAAGGATTGACATTTTGAGTGAAGGTCTGGGAATGGTGGAAACATGGTGGATATTTTGAACTGTAGAGATGACTGAAATATCCTCAGAATTTGAAGATTCTGCGATAATGAAAGAAGTTTGGTCGTCTTGTTCTGATTGTTCAGAAAAGTTTGATTCAACATCTTCGTTCTCAGATAACAGGGAAGAATGTTGAAGGTGCTGTATGAGACGAACAACTTTGGCAGACTTATGAGGACAGTTTCGAGCAAAGTGACCGCGTTTCTTGCAGATGAAATAACGGTTATGCTTTTTCTTTCTGTACTGGGAAACATCCTTTTTTCTGAAATACCGGAAAGATTTTCAGATGGTTTTATTCTCATTTGAAATTTCCATCATTTGCTTTTTAAGAGAAATATTTTTCATACCAATTTTCTTTCATCATTATGCAATTTAGCGAATGCTTCAACACAACTCATCATAAGAAGCGAGATCTTTTACCTTATCAAATTCTTCTCCTATTGCCATAAGTGCCAGGTTTGACCCTTCATGTGATTTCTCCTCATCCTAGGACTGCCCATCAGTATCATCCCAATTTGCTATCATAGTTTTCTTTTTGAGTTTGTTGAGAAGAGGGCACTCTGATCTTATATGGCCAGGCTTCTTGCATTCATAGCAGGTAATTGCTTCATTCTTCCTTTTGGTTCTTGAAGTCTCTAAATTTTCTTTGCTCATTTGATTTCTTAAAGAATTTTTTGAATTTTCTGGCAATCATTGCCATATCTTCATCTTTGAATTCACTCTCCTCATCAATTTCAGATTTCCAAGCTTTAAGAGCAATGCTCTTCTTCCTCTTGTCTTCATCACCTCTTTAAGTTGCTAAATCTTCTTCATAAGAAATAAGTGAGCCAGTTAAATCATCAATGATCAAAGTATTTAAATCCTTGGCTTCCTCAATGGTAGTTCTCTTAGGTCGGACAACCACTACCACCCAATGGTGAAGCCACTCCTTGGCTATAAATCAGGATGAACTGTGGTTGGTACGATCGATCTCAAATCCAAAAACTTTCTAATGCACAAGATCCTACAAAGAGGCGAGTGTAGAGCATACTCGTTAAAAGAGATTGAAGTGAACTATTATGAGAACCTGTTGTCTTTCTTAGGAAATAAAGGAAAAGAGAGAATTTTTAGAGAGTCATGATATTAGAAAACTCAGATTCTTATATAGGAAAATTCAAAAGAAGAGGACGAAACAAGTCTTATCCTCTTTTACAAAAGTAAAAGATTCCCGACAGGACAGGACCCCTGGCTTTTGGATTTTAAGCTAAAGTAAAGATAAAGTAAAGCAAATGCTTTGCTTTTACGAAAGCTAAAGCAATTATTACAAAATATTCTTAAAAGTTGTGCGAGGGAGATAAGTTGTCAACATCACTGTCAACTTCACCAAATGGCTCTTGCCACCAATGCAGGTTCTCATAATATTTTCAGGTAGGTGAGTCTGTCGGTGGAGCTGTACTTGAGGAGGGAGCACGTGATGTTTCAGTAGGATGTGAGGAGGGAGCATGTGATGCTTCAGTAGGATGTAGGATTAAGGTGAATTCTTCCCACGGATCTTGTGAATCTTGGAAGAGAATATCAGTGTAATCAGGCTTTTCTTCTTTGATCAAAATCCCAGAGGAGGATTATTGGATGAAGGTAACCTGGTAGTTGGGATGATCATGAATTCATGTTGTAGTTCAGGACTATAATAGCCATCTTTTAGAGTCATGCCAAGAAAGGTAACAGTGTCTTGGCCTAGGATACTCTTTTTGTCAGACAACATTATACCATATGTTGCCACTATCTCAAGAAAGTGGGAAAGTAATTGTTGATGGGAATCATGATCTTTGGAGAATAATAGCACGTCATCTATATAGATAAGTGCATGGTGAAAGATTGGTTCAAAGATCTTGATCATGGCCTTTTGGAAAAGTGAGGGGGCTACCTGAAGGCCAAATGGAATTACCTTCCATTGGTAGTGGGCATTTGGTATGCAAAAAGCTGTTTTAGGTCTGTCATCAGGGTGGATTCCTAATTGCCAGAAACCTGTCTCAAGGTCAAATTTTGAGAAGACCTTAGCATTTTGGATATGAACAAATAAAGATTGGATTTTTGGCATGGGGAACTTATCATCTCTGAGAAAACAGTTGAGAGGCTGGTAATCAATAACAAGATGTTTTTTGCCTCTAACTATTTCAGACTTTTTTTCCACATAAAAAGCTTGACAAGCCCATTCTGAATCTGTGGGCTCAATAAGGCCTTGTTTTAACAACTGAGAGCATTCTTCTTGGGCTAGTTTTAGGTCGGACAGAGTCATTCCTGGATGGGTAGCTTTGGTTGGGTTAATGTCTTCGTTAAGCTTAAAAGGGAGCTTAATGAAGAAGTTCTCATTATTTCATAAAGGGGTAGGATGAAGAAATTGACTATGACTTTCTGGACAGTGAAGAAGAAAACAAGATTTGAGAGGATCATATGAAGGAGGAGAGCTTGAGATAGAGAACAATTTCAGGGAATTTGTATAAGGTTGAAACATCTATTTATAATGGATTCCTGAAGCTGTTATATGGAGCTTTTTAACCAGGTGAAGGACATCAAACTCGATTAAAAGATCTTTGTCAGAGGACACATCCTAGAAAGAATTGAATACCAATGGGTTTTTTGGTATTCAAATTTGTATGGAACAGTTCTCCATTAGTAGCCTTGAAATATTTTGTATGCTTTTCCAAAAAATAGGATGGAAGGATTGAAGGATTAAGCATACTCTTCTAAGCTCCAGTATCAACAAAACCGATGATAGGAACTGGTTTTTCAAAATTTCAGGAGGGAAGGTGAATTTTGATTGAAGGGATAGGAATGGCTGGTTGGACTTTCTGAATCTGTTGAATAGTTTGAATTACAGAAACATTTTCTGACTCAAAATGATCTTCTGTTTCAGCAAGAACAAAAGTCATTTCTTCATCATAGTCCTCTTATTTAGAGAAGAAAGATTCAACATCATCACTTTCTAAAAGTAACATGGAATCCTGGAGATGCTCAATAAGCCTGACTGATTTCGCAGGTCTGTTTGGACAATTCCTCGCGAAATGGCCGTTCATTTTACAAATAAAACAACGACTGCTCTTGGATTTAGAGGACTGGTCAGAGTTCTTTTTTCAGAAAAATTGATAAGGTTTTTTTGGATGTGGAAGGTGTTTGGCTTTTCTTTTCTGAATTTTTGATTTTCGGAAGTGGATTTATTTTTGGTTGAGCAAGTGCAATCCTTCTCACTTTTGCACTTAATGGAAAGGTGGGGTTTTTTGCAAGCACTTTTGAAAGGCTGTTTGTTTTCTATAAGGTCTTTGTCGAATTCCTTCTGTTCACAAAGTCTTTCTAGACAGTTGGTTGCTAACTGACAGATTTTCCACAAGGAGAGGTTGGCTATGTCCAGCTGGTGGATTGTGAATTGCCTCTGAAGTTCTGGTTGGATCTCTTTCAGAAGAGATGCTACAAAGACATGCTTTAATGAAGGATCATTAAAGCCGTTGAGCTTGTAATACATTGTAGACATTCTCTTGTAGTGAAAATCCAGATCTTTTATCTGGAGAGAACAACATTTCATTAGATGGAACTCCCTTTTTGTTTGTTCGTTAGTAGCTGTTACTTCTCCAAGGAATTGCTCATAAATTACTCCTAGGACCTCTGAAATTTGCGCTTGAATCAGTTTTGTTTCTAATACCAGTCGGACAACCACTGCCACCCAATGGTGAAGCCACTCCTTGGCTATAAATCAAGATGAACTGTGGTTGGTACGATCGATCTTAAATCCAAAAACTTTCTGATGTACAAGATCCTACAAAGAGGCGAGTGCAGAGCATACTAGTTAAAAGAGATTGAAGTGAACTATTATGAGAACCTATTGTCCTTCCTAGGAAATAAAGGAAAAGAGAGAATTTTTAGAGAGTCATGATATTAGAAAACTCAGATTCTTATTTCCAAAATCTAAGATGCTTACAACTGAGAGTGAATTCTCCTTATATAGGAAAATTCAAAAGAAGAGGACGAAACAAGCCTTATCCTCTTTTACAAAAGCAAAAGCGAAAGGAAAAGCAAAAGCAAAAGATTCCCGACAGGACATGACCTTTGTCTTTTGGATTTTAAGCTAAAGACAAAGCAAAAGGAAGATGTTTTAAAGTAAAGATAAAGTAAAGCTGCTAACGAACAAACAAGAAGGGAGTTCCATCTAATGAAATGTTGTTCTCTCCAGATAAAAGATCTGGATTTTCACTACAAGAGAATGTCTACATTGTATTACAAGCTCAACGGCTTTAATGATCCTTCATTAAAGCATGTCTTTATAGCATCTCTTCCGAAAGAGATCCAACCAGAACTTTAGAGGCAATTCACAATCCACCAGCTGGACATAGCCAACCTCTCCTTGGGGAAAATCTATCAGTTAGCAACCAACTGTCTAGAAAGACTTTGTGAACAGAAGGAATTCTCCAAAGACCTCATAGAAAACAAACAACCTTTCAAAAGTGCTTGCAATAAAACAAGACTTGCTCAACCAAAAAGAAATCCCACTTCCGAAAATTCCAAAATTCAGAAAAGAAAACCAAACACCTTCCAGATCCAAAAAACCTTATCGATTTTTCTGAAAAAAGAACTCTAACCAGTCCTCTAAATCCAAGAGCAGCCATTGTTTTATTTGTAAAAAGAAAGGCCATTTTGTGAGGAATTGTCCAAACAAACCTGCGAAATCAGTTAGGCTTATTGAGCATCTCCAGAATTCCATGTTACTTTCAGAAAGTGATGATGTTGAATCCTCTTCTCTGAACAAGAGGACTATGATGAACAAATAATTTTTGTTCTTGCTAAAACAGAAGATCATTCTGAGTCAGAAAATGTTTCTGTAATTCAAACTGTTAAAGAGATTCAGAAAGTCCAACCAGCCATTCCTATCCCTTCAATCAAAATCCACCTTCTCTCTGGAAAATTTGAAAAACCAATTCCCATCATCGGTTTTGTTGATACTGGAGCTCATAAGAGTATGCTTAATCCTTTAATCCTTCCATCCCATTTTTAGGAAAAGCATACAGAATATTTCAAGGCCTCTAATGGAGAACTGTTTCATACAAATTTGATTACAAAAAAACCCATTGGTATTCAATTCTTTCCAGGATGTGTCCTCTGGACCAAGCTTGTTGGATCCAATCTTCCTGACAAAGATCTGTTAATCGGGTTTGATGTCCTTCACCTGTTTCAACCTTATACAGATTCCCTGAAATTGTTCTCTATCTCAAGCTCTCCTCCTTCATATGATCCTCTCAAATCCCGTTTTCTTCTTCACTGTCATAGTCAATTTCTTCATCCTACCCCTTTATGGAACAATGAGAACTTCTTCATTAATCTCCCTTTTAAGCTTAACGAAGACATTAACCCAACCAAAGCTACCCATCCAGGAATGACTCCGTCCAACCTAAAACTAGCCCAAGAAGAATGCTCTCAATTGTTAAAACAAGGCCTTATTGAGCCCACAGATTCATAATGGGCTTGTCAAGCTTTTTATGTGGAAAAAATGTCTGAAATAGTTAGAGCAAAAAACGTCTTGTTATTGATTACCAGCCTCTCAACTGTTTCTCAACGACGATAAGTTCCCCTTACCAAAAGTCCAATCCTTATTTGTTCATATCCAAAATGCTAAGGTCTTCTCAAAATTTAACCTTAAGGCAGGTTTCTGGCAATTAGGAATCCACCCTGATGACAGACCTAAAACAACTTTTTGCATACCGAATGCCCACTACCAATGGAAGGTAATGCCATTTGGCCTTAAGGTAGCCCCCTCACTTTTCCAAAAGGCCATGATCAAGATCTTTGAACCAATCCTTCACCATGCACTTATCTATATATATGAAGTGCTATTATTCTCCAAAGATCATGATTCCCATCAACAATTACTTTCCCACTTTCTTGAGATAGTGGAAACTTACGGCATAATGTTGTCTGACAAAAGGAGTATCCTAAGCCAAGACACTGTTACCTTTCTTGGCATGACTCTAAAAGATGGATACTATAGTCCTAGACCACACATAGCCCAGGAACTCATTCATTTCCCAGATGAACATTTGTCAAAAAAAGCAGATTCAATAGTTCCTTAGTATTATCAATTACCTTCGGGAATTCTTTCCACATATAGCAGTTCATACTAGTCAGCTTTAAAAAATGCTCAGAAAATCAGCCCCACCATGGGGCCCCTCTCAAACTGTTGCTATCCAACATCTCAAAAACATCGCCCAGCATCCACCTCCTTTGAGAATTCCTACTGATGGTCAATGTATTTTGCAGATTGATGCTGGTGATGAATATTGGGGGGCCGTCCTTTTAGAAAAACATGATGGTAAAGAATCTTACTGTGCTCATGCTAGTGGACAATTCAAGGAATAAGAAAAGCACTACCATGTGATCTACAAAGAAATCCTAGCCGTTAAATATGGAATTCAAAAATTTGAATTCCATCTTATTGGCCATAATTTCCTTGTCAGATTAGACAATTCTTTCTTTCCAAAAATCCTTGAATTCAAAAATAAGGTCTTTCCAAACAAGCACCTCCTTCGACTCAAAACTTGGTTCTCAAAATATGACTTCACAGTCCAACATATAAAAGGAGACCTATACCTCATCCCTGACCTCTTGTCTCGACCTTCATCTTCATCTCTAAGAGTCTCTTTTGCCCCAGTTCTAGTCATCTTCATGTCTCCTACTCTTCCCAACATAGCCTTGACAAAAAAGTCTTTTCCTTGCAATCTCACTTTCTCTAGTCCTTATCAGATCCAAGATTTTGCAAAGAAATTTATTTTTCGATATTTCATGAATATATATCGCACCCAGACATCTGGATTTCCAAACTTTCATGCAGATCACCTTTTCCTTACAGGCCTAAAGATTAATCCCTCCAGGGACGTCATAGAAGATGAACTGTGGTATATATGCCACCAAACTAATCTTTCCTATACATCCAATGTTTCGGTGTCTTACAGATCCAAACCAAGCTCACTCTCTCACATGGACTCTTTTTGAATGGTTTTCTCCTCTCTCTCCTGGTGGAGAAAACAACTTGATTTCATCATCAACCATCACCATATTAATCTCCTCCCTGACCAAGAAGGACAACAGTTCACCTCAGTCTTCATTGTCCATCGTCCTTATTTCCAGCACCCTATCACCAAACTCTTTTGGACTCAGGACCAAGCATATGAATGGAAGACTGTTCCTCATAGTTTTCCTCTGGATCATGACCCAAACCTTGTCTCTGCCCCGAAACAATACCTCTTTGAGCTAAACAATGTCCACTCCCCTCCTATTGACATTCAGCACACCTCCTTTGGACCACAACATGAACTCATGATCATCCCAACTACCAGGTCACCTTTATCCAATAATCCTCCTCCCTATGGGATTTTGATCAAAGAAGAAAAGCCTGATTACATTGATATTCTCTTCCAAGATTCACAAGATTCGTGGGAAGAATTCACCTCAATCCCACATCCTATTGAAGCATCACATGCTCCTTCCTCACATCCTACTGAAGCATCACGTGGTCCCTCCTCATGTACAGCTCCACCGAGAGACTCACCTACCCAACAATATTATGAGAACCTGCATTGGTGGCAAGAGCCATTTGGTGAAGTTGACAGTGATGTTGACAACTTATCTCCCTCGCACAACTTTTAAGAATATTTTGTAATAATCGCTTTAGCTTTCGTAAAAGCAAAGCATTTGCTTTACTTTATCTTTACTTTAAAGCATCTTCCTTTTGCTTTGTCTTTAGCTTAAAATCCAAAAGACAGGGGTCCTGTCCTGTCGGGAAACTTTTGCTTTTGCTTTTCCATTCGCTTTTACTTTTGTAAAAGAGGATAAGGCTTGTTTCGTCCTCTTCTTTTGAATTTTCCTATATAAGGAGAATTCATTCTCAGTTGTAAGCATCTCAGATTTTGGAAATAAGAATCTGAGTTTTCTCTCTTTTCCTTTATTTCTTAGGAAGGACAATAGGTTCTCATAATAGTTCACTTCAATCTCTTTTAACGAGTATGCTCTGCACTCGCCTCTTTGTAGGATCTTGTGCATCAGAAAGTTTTTGGATTTGAGATCGATTGTACCAACCACAGTTCATCCTAATTTATAGCCAAGGAGTGGCTTCACCATTGGGTGGTAGTGGTTGTTCGACTATTTGAAAAGGTTTTACCTAGAGCTCCTAAATTGTTCACAATATCCATAAATCTAGTATGCATAGAATGCACATTCTCATTTTGTTCCATTTGTAATAATTCATATTGCTTAGATAGACTCCTTGACTTGATTTGTACTTTCATAAACTACTTCAAGTTTATTCCAGATCTCATATGCATTAGAACAGCCTTAGACTCTATGAAATTCTTTCTTATCTAAAGTACAAAACAAAGCATTCAGGACTTTAGAGTTTAAAGAGGCCTTCTTCTTTTCCGCCTCACTCCACTCACGTGAAAGTTTTGGAATTCTTCCCCTTTATTTTTAGTGGTTGGCATGAAAGGACTATCATTAATCTAAAACTTGTAAGTAAATTTGCATCCTAGTTTTCCAATATAGATAATCATTTCCATCAAAGTATGGTGGTCTAGTAGTGGACTGACCTTTCTAAAGCCTCCAAGCTCACCAGACTTGAGGATTTTGCTATTCAAGCCTTACACCTTAAGGCTTCAAAATCTTTTCAACTGACTTCCAAGGTGTCAATCAATCTATAAATCTGAGGTTATCCCAAACTTCTTATCCTAAGTGTTTCCCACACTTACAATCATTCAAAAATAAAGATTACAAAGAATTTCCCTCACACAATGTATGTGTTTACAAATGAAAGCCCAAAGTGATTTAATAAAAGAATAAAAAGTTTAAGTGCAAGAGAGATTAAATACACAATGACAAGCTCAATGATGATTTTAGAATCTTCTTTCGATTTGAATTTGATTGAGCCTTTTATAGTTAGAGAATAAAACTAGCTGTTGTTGACTTTTTTGGCATAATCGAATTGCCGATAACTGTTATGTTGATTTGTTTTAATTGTCGGATCACCGTTTAGTGTTGTTGGTTTGTCATTTAATTCCAGAGACCTGTAAAACATAATTGGCTAACCGTTTATACTAAACGATTCACTGGTTGCAAACTAATTTCT
The DNA here is from genome assembly GCF_022201045.2 of Citrus sinensis. Taxonomy (NCBI): domain Eukaryota; kingdom Viridiplantae; phylum Streptophyta; class Magnoliopsida; order Sapindales; family Rutaceae; genus Citrus; species Citrus sinensis. The sequence goes on from NC_068556.1 coordinate 12,984,752, forward strand.
CTCTGGAATTTATCGGTTAGTTGTTATCAGCAAATGGTTTACTGTTCGGTTAACCGTTTTCCAATAAACCGTTCACCATTATCTTCCAGTACTAAAAATATTATGTTTTCCTTATAAAATCGATTTGCCGTTTCACGATTAACCGTTATCCATTTTTTTTCCATATTCTTAAAGTTGCCCAAAAACATCATACAACTTTAAGAACTTAACCAATTTTAATATCTCCAACATTTTAACCTAGTTTGTTATCATCAAAATCAATATTATGAAAATATGTATATTAACACTTGGTGTCTAAAGCCTTTTGCAAGCTGGTCCAGAACTTAAAAGTGAACCGAGAATCTCTATCTTAGACAATCTACACAGCTACGCCGTGAAGTCGAACTATGTTGGACACATATATATTTCCCAACTTGTCTATCAAATTGGTGGTCTTGAATGGTCAACAACCACCCAAACACTATCATGTCCACTTTGGGTATGTGGAAGTCCTGCTACAAAATCCACAGTGATATGCTCCCACTTCCACTTAGGATTAGGAAGCGGTTGAGAATATCCTGCAGGCATCTGATGTTCAGCCTTAATCTGTTGGCAAACTAAACACCGAGAAATGAATTATGTTATCTATCTCTTCATGCCTTGCCACCAATAATGATCCCTTAAGGTGCAGTATATCTTCGTACTACTAGGATGCATTGTATAGGTTGAGCAATGAGCTTCTTCCATGATCTCCTTTTTCAACTCCTTAATATTGAGTACACAAAGTCTATTATCCATGACTATAACTCCATCATCTCTTACTGCAAAATCAGTTTGTAAACCTTTTTGCACATGCTCTATCAACTTTCTTAACTACAAGTCCGGAGCTTGCATCTAGTGGACTTTGTCAATCAAAGTCGGCTTAACTCGAAAATTAGCTATCAAAACTTAGCAATTATCAGCCTTTAACTCAACTCCTAAAGATCTCAAGTCGATGAACGAAGGCATGTATGCCACTCACAAGTGAGTTATAGAGCTGAAAGACTTTCTACTTAGTGCATCAGCTATAACATTGAGTTTGTCTTGATGATAATCAATAGTACACTTGTAGTCTTTAGCTTTATCCATCTCCTTTATCTCAAATTTAGCTTTTGTTGGGTAGTTTGCTCGTGCTCCTTAAGTTGCCCAAAGGCATTAGCCACTACATTTCCACGTTGCATTAGCACGCAACCCAATCCTTGTCTAGATGAAAGTGTAAGAGCTGGTTTTGAGGCAAGACATGTCTTAAATTCTTGAAAACTCTTTTCACAGTCATCATCCCATTGAAATTTAGCATTTTTCCTAGTTAACCGTGTCAGACAAGTAGCAGTCTTAGAGAATCCCTCTACAAATCTAAAATAGTAGCCAGCTAACCTTTGTGACATTTGTAGGCAATTCCCATTTCACAATTGCTTCAATCTTTTGAGGATCGGCATAAATGCCTTTAGCTGATATCACATGGCCAGGAAATACTACTTTGTCTAACCAGAACTCATAATTGTTGAACTTGTTATACAGCTGCTTTGCCTTAAAGTTTGTAGAACAGTCCACAAATGCTCATCATGCTTCTTCTCATTCTGAGAATACACCAAAACATCATCAATAAACACGATTACAAATCGATCAAGGTAAAGGCAAAATACCTTATTCATGAGATCCATAAAAACTGTCGGAGCATTAATCAACCTAAATGGCATCACTAAGAACTCATAGTGTCCATAATGGATTTTGAATGCTGTTTTAGGAACATCAGCCTCTTTAATTCTAAGCTGATGATATCATGAGAGCAAATTGATCTTAACAAACATTTTCGCTCCTTGGAGCTGATCAAACAAGTCATCAATACGCAGAAGTGGATACTTATTACGTACTATAACTTTATTCAACTGCCTGTAGTCAATGCAAAGTCGATGAGTACAATCCTTTTTCTTAACAAACACAATTATGGCTCCTTATGGGGATACACTAGGTTTAATAAACCCTTTATCCATCAATGCTTGTAGTTGAGCCTTAAGTTCCTTCAATTCAGCTGGAGTTACCTTGTATGGTGTTATGAATATAGGAGCCATCCCAGGGACTAAATTGATAGGAAACTCAATCTCTCTGTTAGGTGGCATCCCTAGAAGTTCATCTGGAAATACATTTGGAAACTCTTGGACTACTGGAATATCCTCTAATCTCAACTCTCGAGCTTCAATGTCTATCACATGTGCAAGATAAGTTGAGCACCCTTTTCTTAGCAACCGTCTTGCACCAAAGGCTGCTACGAGACATGAGGGTAAAACTCTGCGCTCACCACAAAATTTCACCTAAGCTTTCCTGTACTTTTTGAACACAACTTCCTTTTTGAAGCAATCTACAGTAGTATAGTGAGATGCAAGCCAGTCCATGCCCAAAATGGCATTGAAATCTCGAATGTATAAAATAATCAAATTTGCCCCAAATTCATGCTCACCCAATCTAATCATACAATCTCGATACACACTCTCGGCAAGTTGTGACCCCTTAGTAGGTGTACTAACAACTAAATCCCAATCTAGTGGTTTAGGTTCTCACTCTACATGCATGTCAAAAGTATGTGAAACAAAAGAATGTGTGAATTTGGGATCAATAAGAATATGGGCCTCGTGGCCAAAGATAGATAGTATACTCATAATTACTTATGGTGCAGCATGAGCCTCCTACTGCGTCAAAGTAAAAAAATCGAGCCTGAGTATGAGGTCGAGACTGACCTCTCTGACTTGGAGCATCTGTTTGGCTCTTAAAAGTAGATTTAGAGCTTGTCTACACATCTCTCTGACCCTGAGCTGGTCTAAAGTGAGACTGATACTGTGAGGTTGTCCCTAGAGTAAAACTGTCACCCTGAGGCAAAGTGGGGCAAAATCTCTTTATATGTCCAGGCAGACCACATAGATAACACACCTTGTTTCCAACTCCACACTGGCCCTGATGTTCATGCCACACGAAGGGTAAGAAGCCTGTTGTATAAAGTTGGAAGATATTCCAGTGGTGAACGAATTTCATGAGGTCTTTCCTGAAGAACTCCTAGGATTGCCATTGGATACCAAGAACTGCTCCAATTTCAAAGGCCCGTATAAGATGGCCCCATCAGAATTAAAGGAGTTAAAGAGTCAATTGCAAGAGTTATTAGACAAAGGCTACATACGCCCAAGTCATTCACCATGGGGAGCACTAGTACTATTCGTAAAAAAGAAGGATGGATCAATGCAAATGTGCATCGACTATCAAGAGCTAAATAAGGTCACTATCAAGAACATGTACCCACTTCCGTGCATCGATGACTTATTTGATCATCTACAAGGAGCATCAGTATTTTCAAAGATTGATCTACGATCAGGATATCACCAGTTGAGAATTAGGAAAGAAGATATTCCTAAAACAGGATTCAGAACACGTTATGGACACTATGAGTTTGTCGCCATGTCATTTGATCTAACTAATGCCCCAGCAGCCTTCATGGACCTCATGAACAGGGTATTTAAAGACTACCTAGACAAATTCATAGTGGTGTTCATCGACGATATTTTGGTCTACTCACGATCAAAGAAAGAGCATGCTGAGCATCTACGGATCACTCTTTAGACCTTGAAGGAGAAGCAACTTTATGCAAAACTCAAGAAATGTGAATTTTACCTTAAGAAAGTTACATTCCTGGAACACATCATGTCTATGGATGGAATTTCAGTAGACCCCTCGAAGGTGGAAGCTGTAAGCCAATGGTCCAGACCGACTAATGCCAAAGAAGTCAGAAGCTTTTTGGGTTTAGCTGGATACTACCGAAGATTTGTTGAAGGATTCTCGAAGATCGCGATGCCATTAACTCAATTGACAAAGAAAAATGCCAAGTTTGTATGGAACCAGAATGCGAGAAAAGTTTTGAAGAACTAAAACGACAGCTGGTCACTGCTCAAATCCTAGCCATTCCTAACAGCTCTGAGGATTTTGTCATCTATAGCGATACCTCCAAAAATGGCACAGGAGTCCTCATGAAAAATGGAAAAGTCATTGCGTACGCTTCTAGACAATTGAAGGAATATGAGAAAAATTATCCAACACATGATTTATAATTAGCAGTGGTGGTACACGCATTAAAAATATGGCGTCACTATTTAATAGGGGCGCATTGTAAGATTTACACTGATCACAAGAGCCTCAACTACTTTACACAGAAGGAGTTAAATATGCAACAGCAGCATTGGCTAGAGCTTGTCAAAGACTATAATTACGAAATAAACTATCACCTTGGAAAAGTAAATGTGCTAGCAGATGCACTAAGTTGGAAAAGCAAATCTTTAAAGCCTGTCAGCTTTAAAGATTCTACCTAAGCCATTACAAAATGATATATGCAAGGCGGAGATGGATCTAGTAGCAGGAAAATTAGCCAACGTGATGCTTCGCTCAACCTTAGTAGAAAAGATTAAAGAAGGGCAAGAAAGCGATTCCTACTTGAAGAACTTGAAGGTAGAGGCCAACTTAAAGGAGACGTCGTTTAAGAAGTCAGAGAGGGGAATCATCTTGTTCAAGGACAAGATATGTACCAGATAATGCAGATATAAAGAAAGATATTCTACTTGGAGCTCACACAACCCCATATTCACTTAATCCTGGCACAACAAAGATGCACAAAGACTTAAAGAAGCATTATTGGTGGCCTAGAATGAAGAAGGATATAGTTGAGTTCATGGCAAAATGTCTCACTTGTCAACAAATCAAAGTAGAGCACCAGAGACTAGTAGGGCTTTTGGAATCCAATCAAGTTCCTCAATGGAAGTGGGAAGAAATCACGATGGACTTCGTCATTGGTCTTCCAAGGACTGCAAAAATGCATGATGCTATTTGGGTGATCGTCGATCGAATCACAAAGTCTGCTCACTTCATGCCTATTCGAATGACGTACACCATGGACCAGTTTGCAGAAATATATGTAAACTTGATAGTAAGACTACATGGTGTACCCATTTCTATTATTTTTGACCGAGATACAAGGTTTACTTCGACATTCTGGGAAAAGTTACATAGTGCTATGGGGACAAAATTAAAATTCAGTACAACATTTCACCCTCAAACAGACAACTAGTCAGAAAGAACAATTCAGATGCTTGAAGATATGTTGCGAGGATGTGCTATTGACTTTCAAGGATCATGGAGCAAATATTTACCATTGGCATTGCACCATACGAAGCTCTATATGGTAGAAAATGTAGATCGCCTATTCATTGGGATGAGATGGGCTAACGAAGGTATCTTGGACCCGACTTAATTACTGCCTTATCTGAAGCGATCGAGAAAATATGTCAAAGAATGCAGGCAGCTCAAAATCGACAGAAAAGTTATGCGGATAAGAGGTGAAGGCCTTTGGAATTTCAAGTTGGCGACAAAGTATTTCTAAAAGTTGCCCCAGTAAAAGGATCAATGAGATTTGAGAACAAAGGAAAATTAAGTCCGAGGTTTATTGGGCCATTTGAAATACTCGATTGTGTCGGGAATGTTTCCTACTGACTTGCCCTCCCACCATTGTTATCAAGAATACATAATGTCTTTCATATCTCCATGTTAAAGAAAAATGTCCCAGACTCCTCTCATGTGCTAGATTATAAGCCTCTACAACTAGAAGGAGACCTAACCTACGAAGAACGACCAATTCAAATTCTTGATAGAAAGATAAAGGAGTTAAGGAATAAAAAGATTCCTTTAGTTAAAGTACTATGGCGAAATAGCTCAGTGGAGGAGGCAACATGGGAACATGAGGAAGAGATAAGGAACAAGTATCCTGAGCTATTCAGTAAGTAAATTTCAAGGACGAAAATTTTTTAAAGGGGGGAGGAATTGTGAGGTACAATTTTCACCGTTAAATATAATAGAATTTATTTTAAGTTAACAAGCTCCCTTAAGTATTAAAATAATAATAATATAAAATATTTAATTCTAAGTAATAATGACATAAGTAATGATGACATAAGCAATGACATAAGTGATGATGTAAGAGAAGCATGTACAGAAAGTTGAGAATTCTAGAATTTAGTAAGTTATTTATGAAGGTTAATCTCAACCATTGATCAAGATTTATGGTGGCAAAATCCTAGCCATCCATTAGCCCTAAGAAATCTTATAAATATCCCTACCCCCTTTCATTTTCAATCCAACCTAGAAATTTCATTCTCTTATAAGTCATAATATCAAGAGTAGAGAAATCCTTAATTTAAAAAGATCTAGAGAAGTCAAGGTCAAGAGGCAAGTAACACTTCAACTGCAATGTAAGGACAAAATTCTTTTCATACTTAACTTCAGTTTTAACCATTTCTTTATGTCATGATGGCTATTATGCCGCCTAATATATGATACTTAATTCCGTTATTGTCGGCTCTGCCGCCTAATCTATGATACTTAATTATGTTATGGTCGGCTCTGCCGCCTAAGCTATGATACTTAATTATGTTATGGTCGGCTCTGCCGCCTAATCTCTGATACTTAGTTATGTTATGGTTGGCTCTGCTGCCTAATCTGTGATACTTAAACTTAATTATGCTATGGTTGGCTATACCGCCTGTATTAAAGAATCTTGTTCTTAAATAATGTTGTGTGTTGATTCTGTTATGCATCTAGGAGCTTCAAATGTTATGACATTAGTTGCGTTTGATACATGCATATCATGGATTACATTATGAAGAATATGTTTTCAGAGAATGAATTTATGAAAAATAGGTGGTTGTACTACCAGGTGGCAAAGTTTCTAAGGAGGGCAAGCTCTCAAAGCTAAGTAAAAAAAAAAAAAAATCTTTTAGGGACAGCGATACGCAAAGCTTAGAAGATCAACTAATGAGGCCCAAGGGCATATTGTTTAAAAAGTAAAAGTGATAATCTTGTAGTGCAACATACCTAGGGCCTAATGAAGTTGTTTTGTATTTTCTAAGTTTCTTTGAAAAGCTTAATATGATCATCCATATGCATAATAAGTAGGGCAAGCTGGTGCCAAATCCTAACCAAGATGAAGTCCATATGGGCATAACAGACCTTGGATTTTATGATGGGCTCAGCTTTGTTTCAACAAAAAATAAGCATCCTAGTTTTATGTAATAATAAAGTTTTTATACTAAGAAGTTTCTGTATGATCTTACTTTTTGTAAGAAAAATTTATTTGTTGTGTAAATTTTTTTAATCCGTATTTATAAAAGCACAAAGTTTTTAAACATCTTTAAAATGAATATTTAAGTGGAGTGTTACAGAAAATATGAGAGAAAAACTAAAGAAAAATGCGGCCATTGAGAGAAAATCAAAAGGAAAACAAAAGAATTTCTACACAAGAGCGAGTGAGATAAAAAAGTGTTGTTTTCACATCAGTCGATGATTGTACTTTTGTACAAAGAGGCATTTTTAAACACTAACGAATTTGACCCTACTTTGCCTATCTCTATTATTTCTCTTTTGTAGGAATATGAGGATGTCTTTCCTGAGGAAGCACCACATGGTTTAATTCTAATCCAAGGGATTTAGCATCAGATTGATTTTGTGTCCGATGTAACCATTCCAAATAAACCAGCTTATAGGAGCAACCTGGAGGAGACCAAGGAACTTCAAAGATAAGTTAATGAATTGATGGAAATAGGGTACGTGAGAGAAAGCATGAGTCCATGTGCAGTTCTGGTTTTATTAGTTCCTAAGAAGGATGGGATGTGGAAGATGTGTGTTGACTGTCAAGCCATCAACAACATAACGGTAAAGTATCGACATCCCATTCCTAGGCTAGATGATATGCTTGATGAATTACATGGGTCTTGTGTATTTTCTAAAATTGATCTGAAAAGTGGATATCATCAAATTAGAATGAAAGAAGGAGATGAATGAAAAACTGCCTTTAAAACAAAATATAGTTTGTATGAATGGTAGTCATGCCCTTTGGTCTAACTAATGCCCCGAGCACTTTTATGAGACTTATTAATCATGTTTTACAAGTTTTTATTGGCAAGTTTGTTGTTTATTTTTATTGGCAAAAACATAGACGATCATATAGTACATTTGAAATTTGTTTTAGATGTTCTTAGAAAAGAAAAGTTGTTTGCTAATCTGAAGAAGTGTACCTTTTGCACAGATAAACTTGTGTTTCAAGGATTTGTTATGAGTGCACAGGATATGCAAGTTGACGAGGAAAAGGTACGTGCAATCTAAGAGTGGCTGAGTCCCATAAGTGTAAGTAATGTGAGAAGCTTTCATGGGCTCGCTAGTTTCTACCAACGATTTGTGAAAGACTTTAGAACATTAGTCGCACCGCTTACTGAAGTAATAAAAAAGGATGTTGGATTCAAGTGGGGAGAAGTGCAAGAGAAGGCATGTTAAATGATCAAGCAAAGCTAACCAATGCTCCCTTATTGTCTTTGCCTAATTTTAATAAAACGTTTGAAATTGAATGTGATGTCTCATGTATTGGTATTGGCGCATTCCTAATGTAGAAGGGACGACCAATTGCTTACTTTAGTGAGAAATTGAGTGGGGCAGCCTTAAACTACCTTACTTACGATAAGGAGTTGTATGCGTTGGTTCGAGTGTTAAAAAAATGGCAGCAGTACCTATGGCCTAAGGAGTTCGCGATTCACACCGATCATGAGTCCTTGAAACACCTTAAAGGCCAACACATGCTAAAAAAGAGGCATGTTCGATGGGTAGAATTCATAGAGACGTTTCCATATGTCATTCGTTACAAGTAAGGTAACAAAACATTGTTGTAGATGCGCTTTCCCCTAGGTATGTCTTAATCTCAATACTTAAAGCTAAACTGCTTGGTTTTGAACATATTAAGGAATTGTATGCTAATGGCCATGATTTTAGTGTTGAATACCAAACTTGTGAACAGACCGCAGTTGGTAAATACTTTAGGCTTGATGGCTACTTATTTCGGGAGACTAAACTATGTGTCCGTAACTGTTCTTTGGTAGATTTGTTAGTGAGAGAATCCTATAGAGGAAGGTTGATGGGGCATTTTGGAGTTGTAAAAACTTTAACAGTTTTACACTTCTATTAGCCACATATGAAACGAGATGTTGAGAGACTTTGTGGTAGACGTGTCACTTGTAGGCAAGCCAAATCGAAAGTGCAACCTTATGGCTTATACACCCCTTTGCCAATACCTAGTGCACCTTGAACTGATGTTTTGACGGATTTTGTGCTAGGTTTACTTAGGTCTAAACAAGGGAAAAACTTAATTTTTGTGGTTGTAGATAGATTTTCAAATATGGCACATTTTATTTCATGCTACAAAATGAATGATGCTTCTAATGTCGCTGACCTATTCTTTAGAGAGATTGTGAGGTTTCATGGTATGCCCAGGACAATTGGTTCTGATAGGGATGTTTAAGTTTTTACGTTACTTTTGGAAAACATTATGGGCTAAGTTAGGAACTAAGCTGTTGTTTTCAATTACTTGTCACCCTCAAACTGATGGTCAAACAGAAGTTGTGGATAGAACTTTATCTACTCTGTTGCGAGCTATCATTAAAAAGAACATCAAAACTTAGGAAGATTGTTTACTACATGTTGAGTTTGATAAAAGACCACTCTCAAAAGAGTATATCCAGTCTTCTAGACTGGATCAGTGTGCTCTACAAGCCTCATAGAGTGAACAATATGTCACTATGGAAATACCCTTAGATCTCATCGCCAACTGGAAACGAGAAGGGTACACACACCTCCATCTTGGTGGTGTACGATTAATTCTCACTCTTCATGGTCGAAAAGGCTTACCTGTTACAGCTCGAATTGCTCTCCTAGACACCAGGTTCAAGGAGTACCAACACGCTGTTGTAGGAACCGTTTTGACAACCCTTCATGCTAGCAGTGTCTTATTAACCTTTTACCCAAATTTCAACCTCCCTCGTGAGGATCCCAATCTTCCAACAACCCTTAAAGTCCAAATCCAACTCCAAGGAGCAGAACAAACACCCACATCAAAGATTGCAACCCTCCATCATCAAATAGTGTATCGATTACAAAATCATGCACTAGATCTTCCCACACCATACACAACTTCTGATGCCCTGATGATATTGGCAGACACAGACACAATTCCAACCATCATCCAAATCCCCAAACAAATCCAGAAACAAGATCTGCTCAAACTGATGCCTCTTGAATGGCTAACCAACTATGAGCATTTTCACCAAAATTCTGAACCAGTCCAAACCACAAAAGCTACATTTGACAGACGACCAAATGCTCAAGTCAAACTGTCTTTTCAAACTCCTGACACCAAGCCCATTCCAGACAGTCCATAGCTTTCTTATACTGCTATGATCACAGCAGTTCAAACTGGTCAAGAAAAGAAACTTCTTATTCATGGTTTCTCATCAAAAGGGTATCCAGTATATCCTGATAAAATCAATGGTCATTTTCTATGGGATGATCCTGAAGCCCATATGTGCAATCCGGATTGTCCTTGCTTGGATGATACGGATATTGATGAAGAATTGGAAGTTATGCGGAGAAAGACAAAGAAGAAAAAAAAAGCTTCTTATCCACCATCATCCTGCAAATCCTTTGCTCCACAACCTCCACCAAATCCCAAACCTCTTGTTCAACCAATCAGGTCATGCCTTATGTTTTCAAGTCATTCCTATAAGGAATCATTTCCTCCACTTGAAAAACAAACAGACACACAAACCCAGGTCACCTCAAAACCTTTTGTTCAATCTCCAATTACAGCCTCTGGGCAACCTAAAGAACCAAAACAGTATGAAGCTGTTTTGAATTGGCAAACCAAAAATGCCAATGCTCAAAATCATACTCTTCACCAACTCGGTAAGAAAATTGACCGTGTTGCCACTCAAGTCTCCCAGACTGAAACTAAAGTTGATTCAATCAGCAATCGTTTAGATCAGCTGTATATACATCTTCAAGATCGGATTTCTGAACTAGACGCCGATCTCAGACGAATGATCAACAATCATATATGGGGTCCAGAGTTTAATAAAAAAGAAGCTAAGATCAGAAAACTCAAAGCTGAATTATCCAGGATTGATGCCGAAAAAACTCGACCTTCCCTTTTTACTCAACCACAACCTACACCAATATCTCCTCCAATCTTTGAAACCTATGCACCTTTCTACACACCAGCCCGACCTCAACAACTTGTTTATAATCAGTTCTTTGGTTTCTCCCACCTTTAACGAACTGCTCAACCATCTTCACCCAAAAAATCAAGATCTAAAGTCAAAATCTCCGAACCACGAACAAAGGCCACTTCCTCTTCCTCTACATCTATAATCCCTCCAAAAGAATCACCAAAAGACCATCTCGAGCCTCTTAAAAAAGATAAAGGCCCAATGGACCAGTATCATTATCATACTGTCCAGACCCAATCCTCAGATTCCTCTGACTCTTCTGAGCCTGACACAAATAATTCATCTTCGTCCTCCTCTTATGACTCATCAAACGCCTCCACTGACTCTGAGTTTGAATATGCTGACATTACAGGCATATTAATGGCCACAGAAACTGCAGATCCAAGTGCCTCTACCCCAACACCTATTGTTGATGACAATCCTTCTGACCAAGCTTCTCAAACAGATCCAGTACCGCCACCAATTCATGAACACTCAACAAAACCATCTTCAATATCTTGGTTTACGTTTGATGACATTCCCCGTCACAAATGGGCTGCTAGACTTCAAGAATTTGCTGCTTGGATTGATCTCCAAAGTACCAAGCCTAATGCTCAACCTCAAGCCGTTCTTCGTGAATTCATGGCCCGCTCCACGGGATCTTTGCGAGACTGGCTAGAAAGCTTAGGAGAAAACAGACAGCTCCAATTCATGGAATCTCCGATTGGTACAACCCTCAATATTACTCATGAGCAATTCATCGGTGAAAAAACTGCTTCCATTGAAGCAGATAGAAAAGAATACCATCAGATGAAATGTTGTTCTCTTAAAAGACATCTTCTAGATGCTCATTACAAAAGAATGAGTATTCTATTCTGCAAGCTAAATGGGTTCAATGAGCCATCTCTTAAACATGTCTTTATTGCCTCTCTTCCTCCTGAGTTACAACTCGATCTTCAAAGAAAACTCACAGCCACAAATATGGGCATAGCTGATATCTCTCTGGGAAAGATTTTTCAAATGGCCATGCTATCTCTTGCTAAAATATGTGAACAGAAAGAATTCTTCATAGATCTCATGGAAGACAAAAAAACCCTTCTTTGAAGCTTGTAAAAAACCTCATCTCAAGATGGAGTGTAAAGATGAAAAGAAGTGTGTTTGTTCGACTAAAAAGAAAAAACATTTTCAGAAACACTTCCACAGAAAATCATCCTCCAAAAAACCTTTTTGGTATTACAAAAAGAAAGATGTTTCTCAGTATCGAAAGAAAAAATCCAACTGTTGTTTCATTTGCAAGAAACGTAGTCACTTTGCCCGAAATTGTCCTCACAAATCAGCCAAAGCTATTCGACTTATCCAACATCTTCAGCATTCTTCTCTGTTATCTGAGAATGAGGATGTCGAATCAAATTTTTTCGAACAGTCAGTACAAGATGATCAAACTGCCTTTCTTATCGCAGAATCTTCTAATTCTGAAGATATTTCAGTCATCTCTACAGTCCAGACTGTTAATCATGTTTCCACTATTCCTAGACCTTCTCTCAAGATGTCCATCCTTTCTTCCAAATTCCATAAACCCATTCCTGTCATCGGGTTTCTTGACACCGGTGCGGATACCAGTATGATTGATCCTTCTGTTCTCCCCTCCGACTGTTGGGAACATCATTCCAAGCTCTTCCGAGCAGTTAATGGTGAAATCTTTGAAACCACTTTGATTACCAAAAAACCCATTGGTATTTAATTCTTTCCGAATTGTATAATTTGGAAAAAGATTATAGCCTCCAAACTTCCAGATAAAGATTTACTTATAGGTTTTGACATCCTTCATTTAGTTAAAAACCTATTCCTCACTAATTCTGGAGTTCGCTATAAACAGATGTTCTTGCCTTATACAGATACACTACGTCTGTATACACTTTCTAAAACACAATCTCCATACAGTCAAATCTCACAAAAGTTCTTAGAGTTCTGTCCAGAAAACCATTCACAGTTCCATCATCCTTCCCCTCTTTGGAAAAATGAACAATTTTTCATTCACCTTCCTTTTAAACTCGACGAAGACATAAACCCCACAAAAGCTTCACACCCGGGTATGTCTCCTTCAGATCTCTTGCTTGTTAAGTAAGAATGTTCTCAGTTACTTCAACAAGGTCTTATTGAGTCTACTGATTCAGATTGGGCTTGTCAAGCCTTTTATGTTGAAAAACGATCTGAATTAGTTCGCGGAAAAAAGAGATTAGTAATTGATTACTAGCCACTCAATTCTTTTCTTAAAGATGATAAGTTTCCCCTTCCAAAAATCCAGACCCTGTTTGTCCATCTTTAAGGGGCTCGTATCTTCTCTAAGTTTGATTTAAAAGCTAGTTTTTGGCAACTTGGTATTACACCGGTTGACCGTCACAAAACTGCCTTCTGCATTCCAGATGCCCATTATCAATGGACTATTATGCCTTTTGGTCTTAAAGTCGCTCCCTCCTTATTTCAAAAGGCCATGACAAAAATCTTTAGTCCTATTCTCCATCATGCATTGGTCTACATTGACGATATCTTGTTATTTTCTTCTGACCATGAGAGCCACTAAAAGCTCCTTTTGGATTTCTTTCACATTGTGCAGGCACATGGCATCATGCTTTCCAAAAAGAAAAGCAGCATAGGAAAGGAATCAATTGACTTTCTTGGCATGGTGATTAAAGATGGCCAGTACCAGCCTGGTCCCCATATTGCAATCGAATTACTAAAGTTTTCGAACACACATCTCAACAAAAAGCAGATACAGCAATTCCTCGGGATTGTTAATTATGTCCGTGATTTTATCCCAAAAGTTGCAATCCACACCAGCCAGCTGTCACGCATGCTCAAAAACCAGTGCCCTCCATGGGGCCTTGCTCAGACAGAAGCTGTCAAGCAGCTAAAGGTGATAGCACAATCACCTCCTCCACTCTGAATTCCCACAAATGGACAACGCATCCTCCAGACTAATGCCAGCGATGATTATTGGAGTGCCATTCTCCTTGAAGACATCAATGGCGTGCGTCATTTCTGTGCACATGCAAGCGGACAGTTCAAAGACTCTGAAACGAGCTACCATGTGATCTACAAAGAGATTTTGGCAGTCAAATATGGAATTAAGAAATTTGAATTCCATCTCATCAGCCACAAGTTCCTTATCAACATGGATAACTCTTCGTTTCCCCGCATCTTTGACTTCAAGAACAAATTGCTACCTGACAAGCAATTACTCAGCCTCAAAACCTGGTTTGCTAAATATGATTTCACTGTTCAACACATAAAAGGCAACCAAAACCTCATTCCAGACTTCCTCACCCGTCCAACTATAAATAAACCCGCACTCATTTCCTCGATTCAAACCATTCTAGTTATAGCCATGCATCACCAACTTCCTTTCAAAGCTCTCAACCAAAGAAATTTCCCCATGAACATCTCTTTCCAATCGGCTTCCCAATTGCAAGATTTTACAAAGAAGTTCCTTTACCAGTTTTTCTTTAATGTTCAGACCAAAAAACCAGACCAATTTCCTAATCTTTGCATGGAGCACCTGTTTCTCATAGGACTCACTTTGTCCTCTCTGTCCATCTCTGAAGATGAGCTTTGGTATATGTGGTGTCTCACCACCTTGTATGCTACAAAGCTAGTTTTTCCCATCAAACCAGTTCTGACTCACCTTATCACTCCAGAGTTCTCCCCAGACCTTTTATAGACTCTCTTTGAATGGTATTCCTCCCTCACTTGGTGGCACAAGCAACTCCAACATTTGTGTACCTTTCATGGATTAGACAAAATGTCAGAACAAGAAGCTAACATGTGGACTACAGTCTTCATCGTCCAATGGCCTTATTTCTAGCATCCAGAGACACGGGACTACTGGACACAGGACATGGCATATGAATGGAGAACTTACCCTCATCCTTATACCTTCATCCATGACACATCGGTCACCTCCGTTCTCAAAGCCTATCTCATGGAACTTAACAATCTTCCTCTACCTGCCACAAATATTCATCACACCTCCATTGCACCATCACACACCCTTGAAATAATTCCAAAAACACAAGGCTGTACTCCAGGTTCAAGTTCAAGTCCTCAAGGAATCCTTGTCATGGAACAACGTCCTGACTACACCAATATCTTATTCCAAGATGCTCAGGACCCATGGGAAGACTTTCAGTCCCTTCTCCATACTAACACTCCCCATTATACTGTCACCAATCCAGACTCTCCTGCTGCATCTACCTCACAGCACATGTCTGAAGCTGATGAAGAAAAGTATCAGCAAGCTGAGGTGTATCTCGACCAGAGACAGAGGTGTTGGCACAAGCGCCAATATGAAAAAGACACAGGAGATGTGTCACCATCTTGTTATCCCTCCACTCCATGATAACGCCTTATCTTCGTCGCACGAGCTTTTGATATCACAACCCATGTGACTCCCGTTTGTCTTTTGTTAAAGTCCTTATCAGTGTGCTTTGCTTTTGTTAAAGTCCTTGTCGGTATGCTTTACTTTTGTAAGAGTCCTTATCCGCGTGCTTTACTTTTGTTAAAGTCCTTGTTGGTATGCTTTACTTTTGTTAAAGTCCTTTTCGGCATGCTTTACTTTTGTTAAATTCCTTGTAGATATGCTTTACCTTTTGTAAAAGTCCTTATCGGCATATTTTGCTTTCAAAAAAGGTGTGCTATGTGATATAATCATTCGAGGTCCTGTTCTCAATGATCCTCTATATAAGGCACATTTGGTATCAGTTGTATGGGGAGCCAATCTGAAATAAAAAATTAAGTTTTATACATTATGTTTCCCTAAACCTCTCTCTCTCTTCTAGGAATCGAAGAAATTATTTGAATTAATAATGATACGCTTATCTCAAAATTTCTAAATTGAGTATGCTCTGCACTTGCCTCAAGCTTGAGGATCCTGTGCATCAGAAAGGTCCTGTTTTTATCCTCCAAAACCGATTTTTATAAAATGAAAGTGTTTTCTCACAACGTTCACCCTCTTTAAAGGCCATGAGTGCCGAGTTTTCGGGTGGTAACATGAAAAACCATTTTCACATATGATTTTCGGATTTGGTATTAACTGGATAAGTGTATATCGGCTGGAAACCAGAACTTGTGGGCTACTGGCCCTAAGGACAGACTTTGTGCTGTCGTAGATTTGGTAGAACAACGCCACGTACAACAACCCACTGGTATCAGAGCCAGACTTCATGTTGAGGTGGTATCATTAGTAATTTGAATAATCTTATTTGATCTCCTAGAAGAAGATTCATCAACCATGGAAACAAACACATCTTCAACTTCTACATCCTCTTCATCTCATATTTCTCTTTTTTCTACTCTCTCTCTTCCTAAATCATGCTCTAAACACATAACCTCCAAAATTGAGAATCTTGTTGAATATTCTTATATTCCAGAATCTACTCAAATCAATGAGTCCCAGTTTCCCATCATGAGTCCTTACAATCTCTACAAACAGAAAACTCCTCTCACTAGAAGTATCCGAACCCTCATCTCCACTAAAAGACCACTCCCAAAAGAGTATATCCAGTCTTCTAGATTGGATCAGTGTGCTCTACAAGCCTCACAGAGTGAACAATATGTCACTATAGAAATACCCTCAGATCTCGTCGCTAATTGGAAACGAGAAGGGTACACACACCTCCATCTTGGTGGTGTACGATTAATTCTCACTCTTTATGGTTGAACAGGCTAGACACCAGGTTCAAGGAGTACCAACACGCTATTGTAGGAACCGTTCTGACAACCTTTAACAAATTTCAACCTCTCTCTTGAGGATCCCAATCTTCTAACAACCCTTAAAGTCCAAATCCAACTCCAAGGAGCAGAACAAACACCCACATCAAAGATTGCAACCCTCCATCATCAAATAGTGTATCGATTACAAAATCATGCACTAGATCTTCCCACACCATACACAACTTCTGATGCCCTGATGATATTAGCAGACACAAACACAATTCCAACCATCATCCAAATCCCCAAACAAATCCAGAAACAAGATCTGCTCAAACTGATGCCTCTTGAATGGCTAACCAACTATGAGCATTTTCACCAAAATTCTGAACCAATCCAAACCACATAAGCTACATTTGACAGATGACCAAATGGTCAAGTCAAATTGTCTTTTCAAACTCCTGACACCAAGCCCGTTCCAAACAGTCCACAGCTTTCTTATACTGCTATGATCACAGCAGTTCAAACTAGTCAAGAAAAGAAACTTCCTATTCATGGTTTCTCATCAGAAGGGTATCCAGTATATCCTGATAAAATCAATGGTCATTTTAATTGTTTACGGCTTGAATCCTTTAACCCCATTGGATTTTAACTCCATTACCTGTTTATGAGCGTGTTAACCTAGATGGTAAGAAAATGGCTAAAATTGTTAAACAGATACACGAGAGGGCAAAGTTCAACATTGAGCGGAGAATTGAACAATATGCTAAACACGCAACAAAGGGTGACATAAGCTAGTCTTTGAACCCAACAATTGGGTGTGGTTACACATACGCAAGGAACGATTTCCAGAACAAAGGAAATCAAAGTTATTACCTCGAAGGGTTGGTCCATTCCAAGTTTTGGAACAGATCAATGACAATGCATACAAGCTAGATTTGCTTGGTGAGTTAAATGTAAGGGCTACTTTTAATGTTTCTTATTTAAGTCATTTTGATGCAGGTGATGATTTGAGGACAAATCCTCTTAAAGAGGAAGGGAATGATGAGATTGAGGATAAAATTATCACAAGCACGTGGGATGAGGCATATTCAGATCTTATTCAAGTTCCCGTCAGACCCGTTACAAGAGCTCGAGCAAATAAATTTAAAAAAGCACTTAATGGATTGATTCAAGTAACTTAGGCTCAATCAAATTCGTGGAAGCCCGTTGAAGGAATTGCCCATGATAAATGCATGATTCAGGCTCTTGAAGTTTCCAAATAATCACTCCCATGAAATAGGAAGTTGGCTTGCACATTATGGCTGGAAAATATATCATTTTCCTTTTTTGGGTACTTTCCCGCTTCTTGAGGAGACTATTAGAGAAACAAATCAATTATTTCTATTTTAATCGCCTAGTTTCCATTTAATTGATGTAAGGCATTTAAGCCAATTAGGATTCTGATTTGATTTAGATTATTTCCTAACTGTTTATATTCAGATTCTGATTTGATTTTGGTTTAAGATTTATCTCCAAAAATTCTCGTAACCAACCCTAATGTACTCGTATCCAATAAACAGAGATAAGTTAATTCTCTTTGGTTCTTATACTAACTCTTTGAACTTATCAGATTTCATGGTGTTCAAACTCTTGACTTATCAATTAGACCATCCATAGTTGATTGTGGTGTCCTCACATACCAAGGTTCGTGCTTTCATTAAGCATGGGTCGCAGTTCCATTCAATTCCTGGTTTAGATTCGATCTTTGGGACTAAATTGATTAGGGTCGTGTCAGTTCTTGACGGGGTTCGTATCATTAACTAAATCTCATATGTGATTCGGTTTAATGTAGTCAAACTACCTCAGTAAATTGATACATATTAGGACAAATCATTCAATGAATTTACTACAGTTTAAACATAAATAGAGCACCCAACTTCATTTATTAGCTACGAACTTAATTTAGCTAATCTTAAAATAACTTCCATATGATGATCAAATAAATACATATATTATAATTAAACGGACCTTATGATACGAACCCCGCCAAGAATTGACGCAACCCTAATCAATTTAGTCTCCAAGATTGAATTTAAACCTAGAATTGAATGGAACCTTAACCCAATACTCAATGAAAGCACAAACCTTAGTATACGAGGACGCCACAATCTATGGATGATCTTATTGATAAGTCAAGAGTTTAAACACCACATAAATCCGATATGTTCAAAGAGTTTGTATAAGAACCAAAGAGGATTAACTCTTCGACCAATTGCATCAAAATTGATCTGTTACTATTTATTGCATGCGATTGGGTTGCTCTGATACCACTGGATATAGGTATGTGGCATTGTTACACCTGAACTATGATAGTGCTAGACTATCTTTTGGACCAGTAGTCTACAAGTTCTGGTTTCCAGCCGATATACCTATAGTCCCTGAGATATAAAACCTAAAAAAGCAAAAACCATTGATCACAATACCACCCGAAAACATTTGAGGGTGAATGTTGTGAGAAAATAGTTTTATTTTAAATCGGTTTTATAAATAAATAAGGACTTTTCTGATACACAGGATCCTTGAAGCAAGGCAAGTGTAGAGCATACTCAGTGTAGAAAATAGAGATGAACGCTCTTAGTTTAATAACTCAAGTATTTTCTTCGTTACCTAGAAGAAGAAAAGAGACTTAGGAAGTCATAGAAGTTTAAGAAAAACTTAGAAATATTACTGAGGGCAATCTGAATTTTACAAGGACGGAAAAGCTCTTAAATAGAGCTGGAAAGCTAAAATAAAGATAAGACAGGACCCTTATCTTTTCTTTAAGCATAAAGCAAAAGCAAACCATAATTAAAGCAAAAGCAAAAGCATAAAAGCTAAAACACACTTTAGACAAGGTAGGACCCATGTCTTTTATTGAAAACAGGAAAAGCTGAGATTCCCGGATGACTCTGTAGCCATGTGAGGTGATTATGGAGTTGAGGGAAATCTGGATGGGGACACGTCACTGGTTTCATTTTCATATTCTTCTTTTACTCTTTGAATTTCTTGGTAGATCAGGAAGTCTTCATCTAATTCGGGGCTTGCTGGTTGTTGAGCATGAGTTGGAGTAGATGAAGAGCCTGGTTCAGTGATGGTGTACTAAGTCTCTTGGGTTTGTAATAAAGACTAAAAGTCTACCCAAGGGTCTTGAGCGTCTTGGAAGAGAACATTGTTGTAGTAGGGTCGTTGTTCTCAAACAAGAATGCCATGAGGACTGGAACTGGATCCTGGAGTACATATTTGAGTGCCTGGTAGAATCTCAAGAGTGTGGGAAGGACCAATGGAGGTGTAGTGAATGTCTGTTGGGACATGTTGAACATTATTGAGTTCTAACAAGTAGGCTTTGAGAATGGAGATGATTGTAGGATCATGGTCAAGAGGGAAAGGATGAGGGAATATTTTCCATTCATACGCCATGTCCTGTGTCCAGTAGTCTTTTGTCTGAGGATGTTGGAAATAAGGCATGTGGACTATGAATACCAAAGTAAACTTATCTGCTTCTTGATTTGGAATTCGCTATAACTGATGAAGTTAGATATATTCTATAATTGTTTACACCACCAAGTGAGTGGTGAAAACCATTCAAGGAGTGTCCAGAGAAGTGTGGGTGCTTAATCTGGTGTGGAGATATGCCTAGCGGTTGGTCGGAGAGGAAGAACAAGTTTTGTAGCAAACAGGACTGTGAGACACCACATGTACCATAACTCATCTTCAGAGATGGTGAGACTGGGAACAATGGTGAAACCAGAGAGGAACAGATGTTCTAAGCATAGAGAGGGAAACCTTTCAGGTTTGGTTCTGTGAACATTCATGAAATACCTGTAAAGGAATTTCTTTGCAAAGGTTTGGATTTGGAAAGTTGTACGGAAACTGAGGTTTAAAGGAAAACCTTTTTGAGTGAGAGCTTTAAAGGGGAGTGTTCGATACATGGTTATTATGGGGATGGTTTGGATGGAAGAGATGAGAACAAGGCTTTTTATAGATGGTAGGGTGAGGAAATCAGGGATAAGATTTTTATCACCTTTGATGTGTTGGACTGTGTAGTCATAATTTGCAAACCATGTCTTTAAGTTGAGCAATTGCTTGTCAAGAAGCAATTTGTTCTTGAAGTCAAAGATCTTTGGAAAAGAATTGTTGTCCATTCTGATGAGGAAATTGTGGCTGATGAGATGAAATTCAAACTTCTTAATTCCATATTTTACTGCAAGAATTTCCATGTAAATCACGTGATAATTCTTTTCTGAATCTTTGAACTGTCCACTTGCATGAGCGCAATAGGACTCTGAGTCACCAATCTTTTCCAGGAGGATAGCACTCCAAAAGTCATCACTAGCATCTGTCTGGAGAATTCGTTGTCCGGTAGTGGGAATTTTGAGTGGAGGAGGTGACTGGGCTATCTTTTTAAGCTGCTTTATAACTAATGTCTGAGCCGGACCCCATGGTGGAGAGCTCTTTTTGAGCATGCATGATAACTGGCTGGTGTGGACCGCAACTTTAGGAATGAAGTCTCTGACATAATTAATAATTCCAAGGAACTGTTGAATTTGCTTTTTGGTGAGATCGATGTCAGGAAACTTTAATAATTCTGCTGCAATGTGTGGTCTTGGATGGTAGTGGCCATCTTTTAAGACCATGCCAAGAATGTCAATAGATTCATTTCCTACGTTGCTTTTCTTTTCAGAAAGCATGATGCCATGTGTCTGCACGATTTCTAGGAAATCTGAAAGGAGTTGTTGATGTATTTGGTGGTCATGGGAAAACAACATGATGTCGTCAATGTAGATCAAAGCATGATGGAGGATCGGAGAGAAGATCTTAACCATTGCTTTTTGAAATAAGGATGGTGCAACTTTGAGACCGAAGGGTAAAACTGTCCACTGATAATGAGCATCAGGGATACAGAAGGCTGTTTGGGATGGTCTTCTGGAGAAATACCAAGTTGCCAAAAACCAAGATCAAATTTTGAAAATACCTTTGCACCTTGAAGATGAATGAATAGGGACTGGATCTTAGGGAGAGGAAATTTATCATCTTTAAGGAAAGCATTAAGTGGCTGGTAATCAATAACTAATCTCTTTTTTCCACGAACTAATTCAGATCATTTTTCAACATAGAAAGCTTGACAAGCCCAATCTGAAGTAGTAGGTTCTATGAGACCTTGCCGAAGCAATTGAGTACATTCTTGCTTGGCGAGAGTGAGATCAGATGGAGGCATCCCTGGATGTGTGGCTTTAGTAGGATTGACATCTTCATTGAGTTTGAAAGGAAGATGGATGAAAAATTGTGTATTTTTCCAAAGTGGTGATGGATGGGTGAAATGTGAGTGATCTTCAGGACAATGTTCTAGGAACTTTTGGGAAATGGAGGGATAAGGGGGAGTTGTATCTGACAATGTACACAAACAAAGAACATCTGTATAGAGCATAAACATTTGTTTGAATTTAATGCCTGTTGGCATAATGAAGAGGTTTTTTACCAATTAGAGGATATCAAATCCGATGAGGAGATCTTTGTCTGGTAAATTTGAACCAACAATCTTTTACCAAATGATACAATTGGGGAAGAACTGGATACCAATGGGTTTTTTTGGTAATGAGAGAAGTTTCAAAAACTTTTCCATTTGCAGCTCTGAAGTATTCAGTATGGTTGTCCCAATAGTCTGGAGGAAGGATTTTAGGATTGAGAATACTGCGCTGTGCACCAGTATTAAGGAAACCAATAATTGAGACAGGTTTATAGAATTTAGAAGGGATGACTGAATTTTTTACTGATGGACCAGGAAGTGTGGGGCGAATGTGGTTAATCTCTTGAATAGTGGAGATCACAGAAATGTCATCTGGATCTGGATTTGTTGAATCAGTAAGGATGAAGGTTGTATGATCCTCTTTCTCGGACTGTTGTGAGAAGATGGATTCAACTTCTTCGTTGTCATAAAGGATAGAAGATTGTTGTAGGTGCTGAATGAGACGATCAGCTTTTGCTGACTTATTTGGGCAATTGCGGGCAAAATGTCCGCGTTTTTTGCAAATAAAGCAGCGATTGTGTTTCTTCTGTCTGAACTGAGAAGGATCCTTTTTTCTGAAGTATCTGTAAGGCTTCTTTGGTTTGTTTGAAGAGGATATGTGGAAATGCTTCTGAAAGTGTTTCTTTTTGGTGCTTGGACAAGTGCACTTTTTGTCGTCTTTGCACTAGATTTTGAGGTAGGGTTTTTTACAGGCTGAGGCAAAGGGTTCTTTGTGTTCAATAAGATCTTTGAAGAAATCTTTTTGCTCACAGATCTTATCAAGGCATAGAATAGTTAATTGAAAGATTTTTCCAAGGGAGACATTTGCTATGTTGAGGTTAAAGGCTGTCAACTGTCTTCGAAGCTCTGGTGGTAAAGATACAGCAAAGACATGCTTTAAGGATGGACATTGAATCAATTCAGTTTGTAATAAAGCATGCTCATCCTTTTGTAATGTATTTCCAGGTGATGTCGTTTAAGAGAACAACATTTCATCTGGTGATATTCTTTTCGAGATGCTTCAGTTGATGCTGCTGGTTCTCTAATAAATTGCTCATAAATGACTGCAAGAGCTATAGGAATGGTAGTTTGAATCAATTGGAGTTGTCTGTATTCGCCTAGACTTTCAAACCAATCTCGTAGAGATCTAGTGAATCTAGAACAAAAATCACGGAGAACTCGCTCAGATTGTACAGTAGGACTTGTCATTTGCACATCAATACAAGCAACAAATTCTTGATGTTGAGCTTGCCATTTGTGACGAGGAATGTCATCAAATGTAAACCATGGAGAAGAAGATGGTCTGGAAGATTTTTCAGAAATCGGAGGGACAGAGGGAGCCAGTTCTATTTGTGAGCCTTGGACATCATTATTATCATCAGAAAATTCTTCGGCAATAGGAGTGTCGACAATAGGAGTAGATGTACTAGGATCTTTTGTTTTTGTGGCCATGAGAAGACCAGAAATATTTGCATATTGAGACTCTGAGTTTGAAGAAGTTTGTTTAGATGAGCTGAAGGGTAAACTTTCTTCTGAGGTCGAATCGGAGTCATTGTCTTGCATGTCAATCTGTTGATAATGGTATTGGTAAGCTGGAGCTTTGTCTTTCTTTGGAGGTTCAGGAGTTGCTTTAGGAGAGTCTTCTGGAACTTGTTGAAGATCTTCCTTGGGTAGAGGTTTTGAGATCTTGACTTTTGATTTGGGTCTTTTTGGTGAAGTAGTTTTTGGTGGTGGAACGGAAGGAATATTATGGAGATGGGAAAGACCAAAGAATTGATCGTAAGTTGACTGTTTAGAAGGAGTGTAAAATGGTTGGTATGATGTGAATAGTGGTGCTGGGATAGGTATAGACTGTGTTTTGGTGAAAAGGGAAGGTTGTGCTTTATCAACATCAATTCTGGCCAATTCTACCTTTAGCTGTCTGATCTCTACTTCTTTCTTATTGAATTCGGGACCCCAAATACGATTTTTGATCATCGTTCTAAGATCAATATCCAATTCAGAGATTCTGTTCTGCAGATTTGAATAAATTTTTCAAGTCGGGCAGTAATAGTGTCCACCATTGTTTCTGTTTGTGACACATGTGATGCCACTTTATAAATCTTTTTACCAAGATGGTGGAGAGCTTGATTCTGAGCACTAGCATTTTTGGTTTGCCAGTTGAGCACTGCCTCATACTACTTTGGTGCTTCTGGTGCTCCAGAGGTTGTGATTGGTGATTGGACATAGGGTTGAGAAACAACTTTGGTTTGAGGGTCTGTGTGCTTTTCGAGTGGAGGAAAGGATTCTTGGTATGATTGGCTAGAAGATGAGAACATCAAGCATGACTTGATTTTTCGTTGAGCAGGAACATGCTTAAATGAGGATTCTCCTTGGAATTGCCTGAGTGCTTTCTTCTGGATGGGTAATAGTTGATCTGATTCTGGATCATCCGGAGGTCCTGGGAGATAAGGCCGACATGGTGTTTTAGGAGGAAAAGGTTTTTTCTTTCTCCTTTTTCGTCTTATGATTTTAAAGTCTTCGTCATCATCTGTGTCATCCAAGCAGGGACAATCTGAATTACACATATGGGCTTCTGGAACATCCCATAGGAAATGACTGTTGACTTTGTCAGGGTATACTGGATACCCCATTTGAGGAAAATCCATAGATTGGAAGATTTGGCTATTGTCCAGTAGAGACTGCAGTGATCATAGCAGTATAAGAGAGCCGTGGAGGATCTGGGCTTGGTTTGTCAGGAGTCTGAAAACACATCTTGACTTGTCCATCTGATCTTCTTTCAAAGATGGCTTGGGAGGTCCGGACAGGTTCTGAATTATGATGGAATTGCTCATAATTAGTAAGTCATTCCAAAGGCATGAGTTGAAGTAACTCTTGCTTTTGAATTTGTTTGGGGATCTGGATGATGGTTGGAATTGTATCTGTGTCTGCAAGAATCATCAGTGCATCACTGGTTGTTTGTGTAGTTGGGAGATCTAGCGCATGATTTTGCAATCGATACACTATCTGGTGATGGAGAGTGGCTATTTTGGAAGTGGATATTTGTTCTGCTCCTTGGAGCTGGATTTGGACTTTCAGTGTTGTAGGAAGGTTAGGATCTTCTAGGGACATGTTGAAATTTGGATAGAAGGTTAACATGACACTTCCAGCATGGATAGTGGTTAAAACAGTGCCAATAACAGCATGTTGATACTGTTTGAACCTTGTGTCAAGGAGAGCAATTATGGCTGTGACGGGTAAGCATTTTCTACCATGTAAGGTGAGGATAAGCCTGACACCACCTAGATGAAGGTGTATGTATCCTTCTCGTTTCCAGTTGGTTATGAGATCTGTTGGTATATCCATGGTGACATATTATTAACTTTGAGAGGCTTGGAGAGCACACTGATCAAGTCATGAGGACTGGATGTACTCTTTAGGAAGAGGTCTTTTTGTGGAGATTAGGGTTCAGATACTTCGGGTGAAGGAAATTTTTTGTTTATAAAGATGGTATGGACTCATAACAGGGAACTTGGATTCATTAATCTGAGCAAATTCAGGGATATATGAGTATTCAACAAGATTTTCTGTTTTTGAGGCGACGTGTTTTTAACAAGAACGAGGTAAAGAAAGAGTAGAAGAGAGATAAATAAGAGAAGATTTTGATGAAGCTATTTCTGATGAAGAAGAGGA
The DNA here is from genome assembly GCF_022201045.2 of Citrus sinensis. Classification (NCBI taxonomy): domain Eukaryota; kingdom Viridiplantae; phylum Streptophyta; class Magnoliopsida; order Sapindales; family Rutaceae; genus Citrus; species Citrus sinensis. The sequence continues at coordinate 13,010,780 of NC_068556.1, forward strand.
AGATACCATTTTTGATAGAATTTCTTCTAGGTGTTGAATAATAATACTTGAGAACGAAACCAGGATACCACCTCTAGAAAACATTCTTGGTATGATTGGCTAGAAGATGAGAACATCAAGCATGACTTGATTTTTGGTTGAGCAGGAACAGGCTTAAATGAGGATTCTCGTTGGAGTTGCCTGAGTGCTTTCTTGTAGATGGGTAATGGTTGATCTGATTCTGGATCATCCGAAGGTCCTGGGAGAGCAATTCTGGTTGTGACGGGTAAGTCTTTTCTACCATGTAAGGTGAGGATAAGCCTGACACCACCTAGATGAAGGTGTGTATATCCTTCTCATTTCCAGTTGGTTACGAGATCTGTTGGTATATCCATGGTGACATATTGTTCACTTTGAGAGGCTTGGAGAGCACACTGATCAAGTCGTGAGGACTGGATGTACTCTTTAGGAAGAGGTCTTTTTGTGGAGATTAGGGTTCAGATACTTCGGGTGAAGGAAGTTTTTTGTTTGTAAAGATGGTATGGACTCATAACAGGGAACTTGGATTCATTAATCTGAGCAGATTCAGGGATATATGAGTATTCAACAAGATTTTCTGTTTTTGAGGCGACGTGTTTTTGACAAGAACGAGGTAAAGAAAGAGTAGAAGAGAGAGAAATAGGAGAGGATTTTGATGAAGCTATTTTTGATGAAGAAGAGGAAGATGCCATTTTTTATCGAATTTCTTCTAGGTGTTGAATAATAATACTTGAGAACGAAACCAGGATACCACCTTTAGAAAACATTCGTTTGGCACTGTTTTAACCACTCTCCATGCTGGAAGTGTCTTGTTAACCTTTTACCCAAATTTCAACATGTCCCTAGAAGATCCCAACCTTCCCACAACACTGAAAGTCCAAATCTAGCTCCAAGGAGCAGAACAAATATCCACTTCCAAAATAGCCACTCTCCATCACTAGATAGTGTATCGATTGCAAAATCATGCGCTAGATCTCCCAACTGCATAAACAACCAGTGATGCACTGATGATTCTTGCAGACACAGATACAATTCCAACCATCATCTAGATCCCCAAACAAATTCAAAAGCAAGAGTTACTTCAACTCATGCCTTTGGAATGGCTTACTAATTATGAGCAATTCCATCAGAATTCAGAACCTGTCCAGACGTCCCAAGCCATCTTTGAAAGAAGATCAGACGGACAAGTCAAAATGTCTTTTCAGACTCTTGACAAACCAAGCCCAGATCCTCCACGGCTCTCTTATATTGCTATGATCACTGCAGTCTCTACTGTACAAGAGCCAAATCTTCCGATCTATGGATTTTCCTCAAATGGGTATCCAGTATACCCTGACAAAGTTAACAGTCATTTCCTATGGGATGTTCCAAAAGCCCATATGTGTAATCCAGATTGTCCCTGCTTGGATGACACAGATGATGACGAAGACTTTGAAACATGAGACGAAGAAGGAGAAAGAAAAAACCTTTTCCTCCTAAAACTTCGTGTTGGCCCTATCTCCCAGGACCTCCAGATGATCCAAAATCAGATCAACCATTACCCATCTACAAGAAACCACTCAGGCAACTCCAACGAGAATCCTCATTTAAGCTTGTTCATGCTGAACTAAAAATCAAGCCATGCTTGATATTCTCATCTTCTAGCCAATCATACCAAGAATCCTTTCCTCCACTCGAAAGGCACACAGACACTTAAACCAAAGTTGTTTCTCAACCCTATGTCCAATCACCAATCACAACCTCTGGAGCACTAGAAGCACCAAAGCAGTATGAGGCAGTGCTCAACTGGCAAACCCAAAATGCTAGTGCTCAGAATCAAGCTCTCCACCATCTTGGTAAAAAGATTGATAAAGTGGCATCACATATGTCACAAACAGAAATAAAGGTGGACACTATTACTGCCCCACTTGAATAAATTTATTCAAATCTGCAGAACAGAATCTCTAAATTGGATATTGATCTCAGAACGATGATCAACAATTGTATTTGTGGTCCCGAATTCAATAAGAAAGAAGCAAAGATCGGACAGTCGAAGGCAGAATTGGCCAGAATTGATGCTGACAAAACACAACCTTCCCTTTTCACCAAAACGCAGTCTATACCTATCCCAGCACCACTATTCACATCATACTAGCCGTTTTACCTCCTTCTAAACAGTCAACTTACGATCAATTCTTTGGTCTTTCCCATCTCCATAATATTCCTTCGGTTCCACCACCAAAAACTACACCAAAAAGACCCAAATCAAAAGTCAAGATCTCAAAACCTCCACCCAAGGAAGATCTTCAACAAGTTCCAGAAGACTCTCCTAAAGCAACTCCTGAACCTCTAAAGAAAGACAAAGCTCCGGCTTACCAATACCATTATCAACAGATTGACACGCAAGACAATGACTCTTATTCGACCTCAGAAGAAAGTTTACCCTTCGTAGATAATTTCAGCTCATCTGAACAAACTTCTTCAGACTCAGAGTCTTAATATGCAGATATTTATGGTCTTCTTATGGCCACAAAAACAGAAGATCCTAGTACATCTCCTCCTGTTGTCGACACTCCTATTGCTGAAGAATTTTCTGATGATAATAATGATGTCCAAGGCTTACAAACAGAACCGGCTCCCTCTGTTCCTCCGGTTTTTGAAAAATCTTCCAGATCATCTTTTTCTCCATGGTTTACATTTGATGATATTCCTCGTCACAAATGGCAAGCTCGACATCAAGAATTTGCTACTTGGATTGATGTGCAAATGACAAGTCTTACTGTACAATCTGAGCGAGTTCTCCGTGAGTTTTGTTCCAGATTCACTGGATCTCTACGAGATTGGTTTGAAAGTCTAGGCTAACACAGACAACTCCAATTGATTCAAACCACTATTCCTATAGCTCTTGCAGTCATTTATTGAAGCATCTTGAAAAGAATATCACCAGATGAAATGTTGTTCTCTTAAATGACATCACCTGGAAATGCATTACAAAAGGATGAGCATGCTTTATTACAAACTGAATGGATTCAATGATCCATCCTTAAAGCATGTCTTTGCTGCATCTTTACCACCAGAGCTTCAGCCAGAGCTTCAAAGACATTTGACAACCTTTAACCTCGACATAGCAAATGTCTCCCTTGGAAAAATCTTTCAATTAACTATGCTATGCCTTGATAAGATCTGTGAGAAAAAAGATTTCTTCAAAGATCTTATTGAACACAAAGAACCCTTTGCCTCAGCCAGTAAAAAACCCTACCTCAAAATCCAGTGCAAAGAGGACAAAAAGTGCACTTGTCCAACCACAAAAAAGAAACACTTTCAGAAGCATTTCCACAGATCCTCTTCCAAAAAACCAAAGAAGCCTTACATACACTTCAGAAAAAAGGATCCTTCCCAGTTCAGATAGAAGAAACACAATCGCTGCTTTATTTGTAAGAAACACGGACATTTTGCCTGCAATTGCCCAAATAAGTTAGCAAAAGCTGTTCATCTCATTCAGCACCTACAACAATCTTCTACCCTTTCTGACAACGAAGAAGTTGAATCCACCTTCTCTGAACAGTTCGAGAAAGTTGATTATACAGCCTTCATCCTTACTGATTCAACAGATTCAGATCCAGATGACATTTCTGTGATCTCCACTATTCAAGAGATTAACCACATTCGCCCCACACTTCCTGGTCCATCAGTAAAAATTTCAGTCATCCCTTCTAAATTCCATAAACTTGTCTCAGTTATTGATTTCCTTGATACTAGCGCACAACGCAGTATGCTCAATCCTAAAATCCTTCCTCCAAACTATTGGGACAACCATACTGAATACTTCAGAGCTGCAAATGGAAAAGTTTTTGAAACTTCTCTCATTACCAAAAAACCCATTGGTATCTAGTTCTTCCCCAACTGTATCATTTGGCAAAAGACTGTTGGTTCAGATTGACCAGACAAAGATCTCCTCATCGGATTTGATATCCTCCAACTGGTAAAAAACCTCTTCATGATGCCAACAGGCATTAAATTCAAACAAATGTTTATGCCCTATACAGATGTTCTTTGTCTGTATACATTGTCAGATACGGCTCCCCCTTATCCCTCAATTTCCCAAAAGTTCCTAGAACTTTGTCCTGAAGATCACTCACATTTCACCCATCCATCACCACTTTGGAAAAATACACAGTTTTTCATCCATCTTCCTTTCAAACTCAATGAAGATGTCAATCCTACCAAAGCCACACATCTAGGGATGCCTCCATTTGATCTCACTCTCGCTAAGCAAGAATGCACTCAATTGCTTCGGCAAGGTCTCATAGAACCTACTACTTCATATTGGGCTTGTCAAGCTTTCTATGTTGAAAAACGATCTGAATTAGTTCGTGGAAAAAAGAGATTAGTTATTGATTACCAGCCACTTAATGCTTTCTTTAAAGATGATAAATTTCCTCTCCCCAAGATCCAGTCCCTATTCATTCATCTTCCAGGTGCAAAGGTATTTTCAAAATTTGATCTTAAAGCTGGTTTTTGGCAACTTGGCATTTCTCCAGAAGACCATCCCACAACAGCCTTCTGTATCCCTGATGCTCATTATCAGTGGACAGTTCTACCCTTCGGTCTCAAAGTTGCTCCATCCTTATTTCAAAAAGCAATGGTTAAGATCTTCTCTCCGATCCTCCATCATGTTTTGATCTACATTGACGACATTTTATTATTTTCCCATGACCACCAAACACATCAACAACTCATTTCAGATTTCCTGGAAATCATGCAGACACATGGCATCATGCTTTCTGAAAAGAAAAGCAACATAGGAAAGGAATTTATTGACTTTCTTGGCATGGTCTTAAAAGATGACCACTACCATCCAGGACCACACATTGCAGTAGAATCATTAAAGTTTCCCGACATCGATCTCACCAAAAAGCAAATTCAACAGTTCCTTGGAATTGTTAATTATGTCAGAGACTTCATTCCTAAAGTTGCGGTCCACACCAGCCAGCTATCATGCATGCTTAAAAAAAGCTCTCCACCATGGGGTCCAGCACAGACAACAGCTGTAAAGCAGCTTAAAAAGATAGCTCAGTCACCTCCTCCACTCAAAATTCCCACTACCGGACAACGCATTCTCCAGACAGATGCTAGTGATGACTTTTGGAGTGCTATCCTCCTGGACAAGATTGGTGACTTAGAGTCCTATTGCACTCATGCAAGTGGATAGTTCAAAGATTCAGAAAAGAATTTTCACGTGATTTACAAGGAAATTCTTACGGTAAATTATGGAATCAAGAAGTTTGAATTTCATCTCGTCAGCCACAATTTCCTCATCAGAATGGACAACAGTTCTTTTCCAAAGATCTTTGACTTCAAGAACAAATTGCTTCCTGACAAGCAATTGCTCAACTTAAAGACATGGTTTGCAAAGTATGACTACACAGTCCAACACATCAAAGGTGATAAAAATCTTATCCATGATTTCCTCACCCGACCATCTATAAAAAGCCCTGTTCTCATCTCTTCCATCCAAACCATCCCCATAATAGCCATGTATCGAACACTCCCCTTCAAAGCTCTCACTCAAAAAGCTTTTCCTTTAAACCTCACTTGCCGTACAGCTTTCCAAATCCAAACCTTTGCAAAGAAATTCCTTTACAGGTATTTCATGAATGTTCACAGAACCAAACCCAAAAGATTTCCCTCTCTATGCTTAGAACATTTGTTCCTCTCTGGTTTCACCATTGTTCCCAGTCTCACCATCTCTGAAGATGAGTTATGGTACATGTGGTGTCTCACAGTCCTCTTTGCTACAAAACTTGTTCTTCCTGTCCGACCAACCCTTAAGTATATCTCCACACCAGATCATGCACCCACACTTCTTTGGACACTCCTTGAATGGTTTTCACCACTCACTTGGTGGCGTAAACAATTACAGAATATATCTAACTTTCATCAGTTAGATCAAATTCCAGATCAAGAAGCAGATATGTTTACTTTGGTATTCATAGTCTACAGGCCCTATTTCCAACATCCTCAGACAAAAGACTACTGGACACAGGACATGGCGTATGAATGGAAAACATTCCCTCATCTTTTTCGTCTTGACCATGATCCTACAATCATCTCCACTCTCAAAGCCTACTTATTAGAACTCAATAATGTTCAACCTGTCCTAACAGACATTCACCACACCTCCATTGGTCCTTCCCACACTCTTGAGATTTTACCAGACACTCAAATATGTACTCCAGGATCCAATTCCAATCCTCATGGCATTCTTGTTCGAGAACAACGACCCGACTACACTAATGTTCTCTTCCAAGACGCTCAAGACCCTTGGGCAAACTTTCAGTCTTTATTACAAACCCAAGAGACTTAGTACACTGTCACTAAACCAGGCTCTTCATCTACTCCAACTCATGCTCAACAACCAGCAAGCCCCGAATTAGATGAAGACTTCCTGATCTACCAAGAAATTCAAAGAGCAAAAGAAGAATATGAAAATGGAACCGGTGACGTGTCCCCATCCAGATTTCCCTCAACTCCATAATCACCTTGCATGGCTACAGAGTCATCCGGGAATCTCGGCTTTTCCTGTTTTCAATAAAAGACATAGGTCCTAGCTTGTCTAAAGTGTGTTTTAGCTTTTATGCTTTTGCTTTTGCTTTAATTATGGTTTGCTTTTGCTTGATGCTTAAAGCAAAGATAAGGGTCCTGTCTTATCTTTATCTTTATTTTAGCTTTCCAGCTTTATTTAAGAGCTCTTCCGTCCTTGTAAAATTCAGATTGCCCTCAATAATATTTCTAAGTTTTTCTTAAACTTCTATGACTTCCTAAGTCTCTTTTCTTCTTCTAGGTAACGAAGAAAATACTTGAGTTATTAAACTAAGAGCGTTCATCTCTATTTTCTATACTGAGTATGCTCTACACTTGCCTTGCTTCAAGGATCCTGTGTATCAGAAAAGTCCTGATTTATTTATAAAACCGATTTAAAATAAAACTGTTTTCTCACAACGTTCACCCTCAAATGTTTTCGGGTGGTATCGTGATCAATGGTTTTTGCTTTTTTAGGTTTTATATCTCAGAGACTATAGGTATATTGGTTGGAAACCATAACTTGTGGACTACTGGTCCAAAGGATAGTCTAGCACTATTATAGTTAAGGTGTAACAATGCCACATACCTGTATTCACCCAGTGGTATTTTTGGAAATAAATCCTAAACCAAAATCAAATCTGAATCTGAATCTAAATCTAAACAAATAGGAAAGAATCTAAATCAAATCAGAATCCTAATTGGCTTAAATGCCTTACATCAATTAAAATGGAAACTCGACAATTAAAAGAGTAATAACTGATTTGTTTCTCCACTAGCCTCCTCAAGAAACAGGAAAGTATTCGAAAAAGGAAAATAATATATTTTCCTTCCATAATGTGCAAGCCAGCTTCCTATTTCATGGAAGTGATTATTTGGAAAGTATCATGTGCGATTCCTTCAACGGGCCTCCATGAACTTGATTGAGCCCAAGTTGCTTGAATCAACCCATTAAGCGCTTTTTTGAATTTCTTTGCTTGAGCTCTTGTGACGAGTCTGACGGGAACTTGAATAGGATTTGAATACACCTCATCCCATGTGCTTGTGACAGTTTTGTATTCAATCTCATCACCTTGTTCAAAGTATTTATGTAATGAAGATATCTGAAAAATATCTCAAAATTTTATTAATTAGAAAATGTATTTATAAATAAATCTATATGCTTTAAAGAGTAGATACTCCCAACAAGGTCCCACTCACTCTCAAAGCATACTTGGCATATTGCACATGCTCTAGGACTCTTAAGTGCGGGTGATAAAGGTTTCCCATTAATGACCATTGCAACAAGATTTGCCATATAACATTTTAATGTAATTTAGGGTGCCTATTATGTAAGTTTTCGACATGATTCCCTTAAGGAGATAATATTCTGTCTCAATGTGTTTTTCTTTCTTGTGATTTCTTAGTTCTTATAGTTGATCAATTGCGGGTTCTTGTGATTTCTTAGTTCTTATAGTTTAATAGATATAATTATTGTGGGTACCATTTTGATTTTTATGACTTTGTCACTGTTATATTGTTACACTACTAAACTTTAATAGATGCAACTGGTACAAGTACCATCTCAAGATCCTACAAGGACTTGTGAAGTTAAGCAGCTTCTTTTGTAGCTTCAAATAAAGCCACATTTTAAACTATGGTTACATAATATGTGATACCATAACTCATATCTCCACTACCCAATATAAACATGATTTAGAAATAAATTTCTTGGAATTGTTTTTTGACATAAAGTCATAACCTTTTGTAAAACTTACTAGCATGAGATCACCACCAAAATACATAAGCACATAATTTCTTAGTTCTTTTTAAAAACTAAATTAAACATTTAAGAATATTTTGATATTGGATGCTTGATGATATCTAATGATAATCTAACTGCAAAATAAGAGTTTGTCATGATATAAATAAGACTTTCCACTCACAACTCATGCATAGGTAGTTTGTCTCATTTTATCTATCTCTTCAAGCATACAAGAACATTGATGCTTAGAGAACATGAAATTCCATTTCTGAATGATAAAAATCATTCTTGGAATTTAAATGTTTAATCAAGATAGTATCTCATCAATATAGGCAGTTTGAGATAAAGTTAAAGTTTTATTCTTCTGATTTCACTAAAGATTGGTACTAAGAATACAACTTTTTTACTTTTGGGTTACTTTTATCAAACTGTTCTAGAGGATATTATCATTATAAAGAATTAACAATGCTACAGTCTTTCCCTGAATTTGTTGTACACACACAACTCAATCAAAGTCTATATGAATCCAAACAAATTAACTGTTTGATCAAATCTAATGTTCTATGACCAGGATGCTTGCTTTAATCCATAAATGGATCTTTACAATTTACATACCATGTGTTATTGTCCTTGTCCAACAAACCCATCTGGTTGTTGCATATAGATGTCTTTTTCAAGATGTCTGTTAAGAAATGAAGTCTTGACATTTATTTACCAAATTTCATAATCCAACACTGTACCAATGGAGATTAAAATCTTGATGGATTTAAGCATAGCAATCAGTGAAAAGGTTTCCTGATAATCGATTCCTCTTTTTTAGTACAGCCAACCTTGACTTTGGATCTCGGCTTTTTAGGGGAAGATGGCTGTGGTACAGGTCTTGGTTGGAGATTGGAAAAACCAAAGAATTGATTGTAAACGGGCTTGGAGTCAGGTGGTTGAAAAGATAGTTTAATCTGTCCATTGTTTCTTCTTTCAAACGTGGCTTCTGATTAGGTTCTATTTACCTTTGATGTGCTGGACAGTAAAGTCATATTTGGAGAACCAAGTTTTGAGATTGAGGAGCCCGCAAGTTCTAGTTTCCAGCCAATATACACTTATCTGTCAAATACCAAATTCGAAAATTGTTCTTTAAAACCAGTTTTTCACGTTACCACCCGAAAACTTTTTTCTCATAGATGCACTTGTACCTTATAAGTTTTACACTATTTGGTGAGTTTACAAGTTCCCAGACATTAATAGAATACATAGATTTCATTTATTCATGCATGGCATTCTTTTATAGTTCAGCATCTCCATCTAATAGAGCTTCTTTGTAGCTAGTGGGATCTTGTACTTTGTCCATCTGAGATAGCTTAATAAGCTTCTCCTAATAACATGTACCGTGCCGGTAATCTAGTTACCCTCCCACGAGAAAGTTTTTTAAGTGGTTGCTATTTAGGGATAGTGTTATGATCATTAGATTGTTGCTCTTTCTTTCTCATGTTCTTAAACATATATAAAAAAATTGAGCATTAACTTGATCTTCTGATGGTTTTTCTAGTTTTATCTACTCTTAGGTTTTAAGTCATTTATATAGTCTTCCTTAAGGAAAGTAATTTGTATGTCTACAAATATATTCCTTTCTTGAGGCTTGTAAACTAGATTTTCCCTTATTCCTCTAGGATACTAATAAAATGCAAACTTCTAAACATGAATCCTCTTCTCGGCTTTTAATTCTAGTACAAATACTAGTGAACTCCAAATAAGAAGGTATCTCAAACTATGTTTGTGACTTTTCCATATTTCCTTAGAGTAATAGATACCAATGTAAATGAAACTATGTTCAATAGACTAAGTAATTTTAAATACTGGTATCTGGAATCAGAAAGGTAAATGATAAATCACTTGGAACATATCTTGTCTTATCCAAAAGAGTCTTAATTTTTTTGTTTAGTTACATTATTATATCAGTGTTCATTACAAAAGGGACTTTATCCCATTTTACAACCAAATAGACTTTGAATTCTCCAAAGATATATTCTTTGCTTTGATTAGGTCAAAGTTCTTTGAGTTTCTTGTCTACTCACTTGTCTATCTTATCCAGATACTCTTGAATTTCAAAAGCCACAACTTATGATGCCTTTAGACAAACCTAAATGCACTGAATCATCATCAATAAGATTGATAGAATATGCGTAATCTCTTCTAACATGTAAAATTATTAGCCCGTATACACTTGCATGCAATAAGTCATACAATACAATATTACACTTTTCCTTTGACTAAAAAAGAGCCTCAATTATTCTAAATAAGATTTATGGCCGTCAATGATCAATCTCAATGGGCCGAAAAAGCCTGTAATTAATCATTCTCATAAAATCTTGTTATAATTTACATGACTTAAACATAAATATCAGAGATGATATTAGTTAGAAGAAACATATCCTTTTCTTAGATGATGCGCATACACTCTATCACCATATCTTGCTTTGAATAATCAATGGACTTATGTGATATAAATTGTCTTTGTAAAGTACCAAACTAGTAATAATAAATAGAGGATTTAAAAATATTAGTGTACTCCTATTCATTAAAAACAAGGCACCGAAATTAAATTCTTCTAATGTTTGGAACATAAAGAAAAATATCAAAAGCTAAACTCATAAAACTATAGTTTTGAAGCTTTCTTCACTTAGTCTCTCGGTTTCCTAAACCAAGTAAATGAATCACAAATAAGATTAGTTGCATTAGAATATACTATCGTGTGAATCAATATAAATCTAAACTAATCAGGAAACTTAAAGATTTCCCATGCCTAATTTTAATAATCTTAGGACAATCTATCCCTTTTGTTCACATTTTTAGCTGCTCCCTTTTGGCTTACCATCTCTTTTACTAGATAATTTTCTTATCCCAACTCTCTCCTACTTATCCTTGTCTTTTGACTTAGGCTTTGAAGACAATTCATTTTCAGGAAGTTTCTTGCTATAATAAAATTTTTCTGTGGCATGTAGTTCGGACATCAATTCAAGTTCATATCTTTATTACTCAAGATAAAGATGACCCTAAGCTCTTTAAATGCATCAGGTAAAGATTCAATCACCATTTTCAACACTATGAATCTCAACTTCATTCAAATAGTCCATCATTTTTAGGACAGTAACAATGAGTATTTTGCCCACTTCTTTGACAAAATGAGGACATAATCACATCATTTCAACACCACTTCTCTAGCAAACATCTAATGGAGACTAGCCAATATTTAGAAACCAAATCCAATATATACTACTTAGCTATTTTGTTAGCTTCACACCAATTCTCATACGACTCACTCTGATTTCTATAGTCATATAACATTGGTTTTAGAGGGCATAGTTGGATCAAAACATATTTGCAGCCTTTTGCAGTGAGAATATTAAATAGACTACGTTTCCAATCTAAGTAATTTTCGCCAGTGATAATCTAGTACAACTTTGGCAAACTATCAATTAAAGAAGTCATGCCTACGCCTGATTAACTATTAGATTATTTACTTTCATGTCGAAACATGATAAATAATTATCATTATCTTTTAGGGCCAAAATTAGTTAATAACAAATTTTGTTGATTGCATAACCATTGTTTCAATCTACATATCTTTCATATCAAGCAGCCACCATTAGGGTCATTAACAAATTGAAAAATATTTCAATCTTATCTTTAAAGAAGTTCATCAAATAAAATGTATAATATATATACCCTCCCTCCGTAGCGAGCATTACCGCATTATGAAGTCGAGGTATATATATAATTTTATTATTGAACTAACAATAGAGTTCATAGGAAAAATGATCTTGAATTTTCCTGCTCTTACTCAATATTTTAAAGTTGTTTTCTCTTTGAATATTATTCAGATTATAATCTATATTGTTAATTGTATCCTTCCTAAAATAATATTTTGTAGATGTAATCTAATATTATTAAGCACATGCAAATATAAAAATATATATAGCTTGATTCATAATCTATAGATGCCATGTATTATGATGCATAGAGTGGCACTACCTATTCTATATGACATATTATCATGGCATGTTATCAACCAAATATAGCATATAGAAAAAAGCAATTAAACAATCTCAATTCATGGATTTTCCTAAGGAGAAATTGACTTAATCTACTAGCCTATTTCCTTCTTTCTCTTCCATGTACTTGCTTTTGTTCATATCCATTGGCTTTGGCACTTTTGAGCTTTTTAAGTTTATTCTTGGTTCAATTTTTTAAGATTAAATTTGGGCACCTATTGAATAAAATTCTATTGGGTCTTTGAAATAAAATTTTTATAAAAAAAACTAGACCCAACTAATTTAATAAAGTAAGCCCAAATTTATTATTGATCTTACCCAATTTCCATTTATATTACTCAAATTTGAAATCGTAAAATGGGCTTGGGACCAATATAAGTAAAATTTGGAAAAATAATTACTATTGGGCTTTATCAAATTTCTATTTATATTATTCAATTGAAAACCAAAAATTGGCTTGGATCCAATATAGGGGTTGGCAAAATGGGGTTCGGATAAACCCGATCGGATTTTGGGTTAATCGGGTTGGAGAAAAGTTCATCCAAATTCAACCCAAATTTTAGATCGGATTATATTTGGATTGGGTTTAAAATTCGGGTTTATTTATAATTATTTAGTTATTACAAGATTACTTTTATGAAATTATTTCATTTTAGTTCGTTTCCACTAATTTTCATAAAGAAAATATAAATTGAAATATGAATTCAAAATCTCAGGACCTTAGTGGACTTTGTGTTGGTGATGGTGGCTGATGGCTTCACTCGAATCAAGCGATGATCGATGGATCAAGCGGCTGTGGGTTTCATTAATGGCTCGCGGGTTTCGTCGGTGATTGCCAGAAGAGCATATTAAGTCGAAGTGAAGTGGAGCAGCCATCAATGAGCAACCAACGAATTCGATTATTGGTGCAGCAGATTTGATCGAAGTGGTGTGTTACTGCTAGCTCGCTGCTGTGTTGACATGCTTTTGCTGCTTGTTAGCTGTTTGTGTGAGTTGTGAGAAAGAAAAGAAGGAAGACTAACAGTGAAGTGTGACTTTGAAACATCGTTTTTATAACTTGTTTTTGTGTTTTTTTTAAGTGGAGTTGTGGTGCTTGTTTGAAACCTAGAGAGTGAGCAGTGAGCTATGGTGTTCATTTATAAGTTTTCATTTTCTTTTCTGTTGCCAACAAAATCAGATTTCAGATTGGATCGGCTTTTTTCCCGATCTAATCACGAACCAACCCTAATCTAATTTTTTTTAGATCATATCAGATCGGATTGGGTCGGGTCGGATAGTTTGCCCACCCCTATTCCAATATAAATAGATTTGAATTTTTCTACTAAAAACCAACATGGCAAGTGATACGAACCCCGCTAAGAACTCACGCAACCCTAATCAATTTAGTCTCCAAATCAAATCAAATCTAAACCTAGAATTGAATGGAACCACAACCCAGTGCTCAATGAAAGCATGAACCTTAATATGTGAGAATGCCACAATCAATTATGGACAATCTGGTTGATAATTCAAGAGTTTGAATGCCATGGAAATCCAATAAGTTTCAAGAGTTTGTTTAAGAACCAAAGAGAATTAACTCTCTCAACAATTGCATCAAAATTGATCTGTCTCTATTTATTGGATGCGATTACATTATATTAGGTTGGTTAGAAGAATTTTTAAAAATAAATCCTAAACCAAAATCAAATCGGAATTTGAATCTAAACAAATAGGAAATAATCTAAATCAAATCAGAATCCTAATATGAAATAATCTAAATCATATCAGAATCCTAATATAAGCAAATAGGAAAGAATCTAAATCAAATCATAATCATCATCGAGTTAAATGCTTTACATCAATTAAAATGGAAAACTAGGCAAATAAAATAGACATCTCAAGAAACGAGAAAGTATCCAAAAAATGAAAAAACCGATTTTTGTAAAACGAAATTGTTTTCTCACAACGTTCCTTTTGTAAAAGATAAGGGTCCCACCTTATCTCTTTCCTCCTAAGTGATTATTTGGAAACTTCAAGAGCCTAAATCATGCATTTATCATATGTAATTCCTTCAATGGGCCTCCACGAATTTGATTGAGCCTAAGTTGCTTGAATCAACCCATTAAGCATTTCTTTGAATTTCTTTTCTTAAGCTCTTGTGACAAGTCCAATAGGAACTTGAATAGGATCTGCATATGCCTCATCCTACATGCTTGTGACAGTTTTGTTCTCAATCTCATCATTCCCCTCCTCTTGAAGAGGATTTGTTGTCAAATCATCGCCTACATCAAAATGACTCAAATCAGAAACATTAAAAGTAGCAATTACATTGTACTCACCGGGCAAATCCAGCTTGAATGCATTGTTAAAACTTGAAAAGGACCATCCCCTCGAGGTAATAACATAGATTTCCTTTGTTCAAGAAATCGTTCCTTGCGCATGTGTAACCACACCCAATCACTAGGTTCAAAGACTAGCTTATGTCGCCCTTTATTGGCTTGTTTAACTTATTGCTCAGTTCTTCACTCGATGTTGAATCATGGTCATCAGCATACAATTCCTTAATATGTTCAAAACCAAGGAGTTTAGCATTAAGTGTCGAGATTAAGACATGCCTACGAGAAAGCGCATATGCAACAATGTTTTTCTTACCTTGCTTGTAACGAATAACATATGGAAATGTATCTATGAATTCTACCCATCGAGCATGCCTCTTGTTCAGCTTGTACTGGCCTTTAAGGTGTCTCAAGGAATCATGATCAATGTAAATCACGAATTGCTTAGGCCATGTTTCTAACGCTTGAACCAACGCATACAAGAAAATGAAGAGCTAGATGGCTTTAAGTTTCTTATCATAAATGTGCTTGAAAAAACTGCAGCAAATGTCCATGTATATATTTGAGAATAGTGTCGATAATAGAGAAGACAAGTTTCATTTCATTAAGAATGACTTGAATAAAGAGTCATTGGATGACATCCTTTCATCTCTTGAAATGAATCCCAGTTGATACGTGTAAAATGCATTGCCTAATTGTGGCCATTATTCAACACATAACGTGCATGATATAGCCTCAACAATCTAAATATAAACGACCTTGTTTGCCAGTTTATAAGAAAATTAGATGGGAAGCCTATCCTCATCATATAGGGCATTCAAGCTGTTTCTTCACGTAAAACCAGAGGAAGATATGAGCCACAATCAAAACTACTAGAAAGTATCCTTTTATGATTTTTTTTCGTTTGCATTATTGCCTTTAATGGTATGACATTATATCCACCCCATGAATAGCTATGTATCATTATGTCTATGCTCAAGATCTTTAAATACGAGCTTCTTTTTCAAATTTAAGAATTTTCCTAATGGCAGCAACTTCGAGCAAGCAATTCAAGAATGTTTATTTGTTTTTTGGGTTTCTCTATGGAAAGTACAAAGAGTTCGTTCAAGCTGCTATAGATCTTGGACAAGTTCTTGCAGGGAGAAAAATACACCCGATATATAGAGGAGGTGACTTAGGGGTATCAAACCTTGTCTTAGAAGCTGTTTATCCTGGAGGAAGCCAAGTGTTAGGCATCATCCAAAAAATCCTAAAACCTTTGGGACGCCTGTCCGGCTTACCAACTGAAGACAATTTAGTTGTCCTATATATGCAAGAAAGAATAACTGAAATGCTAAATCAAGCAAACGCTTTCTTGCAACTATAGAGGCATTAGTTATAACTGCATCTTGGCCCATTTGAACATTCATAAAAAACTCATCGGTTTGTTAAATGTTAATAAAGTTTATGATGATTTTATAACATTTCTTAACTATGCATTCAAGAATAATTTCATTCCATTCATAACAAAAAAAACTTTTTACTTGTGCTTCAACAACTAATGAGTTATTTGATCTTTCACAAGCTTATAGACTAAAAGCTAAATCCCAGGACCTTTGTATTGGATTAATAAACTAATGATTATAGCAGCAGCCGTAGTAAGAAGTGCAAATTAGATTTAATTCTCTATTTGTAAATATTTTCTTATTTTTTCAGCGTTCAAGTAAAGTCTTCTAAACTCCTTTTCTTCAAGACAGTGAGAATAATGCCTCATTTTGGTTAGGGAAGGGAAATAGTTGACAGTTGTTGAATACTTGATAGTTGTGTTTGTTGTATTTTACCTACTTTTTCTGAATTTGTGAGTCGAGCATGGCTGAATATAGAGTCTGGTTATTCTAAAAATGCATCTTCTTAATCTCGGAGTCGAAGTTCCAAAAAAAAAAATTGAATTCTCCATTATGATATTATTGACTAACCCTTTTTCTCTACTTTGGCCATCTTAAGAGGTTCAACAGACCATTTTAGACACACACTCGGTAGGTGGCAGTGGTGGTAAGTTGAGATTTTGTAATACCTATTCCTTTTGTTTCATTCGTGAGCAACAACTAGAGAAAGTAGTCATTTGACCCCAAGAAAATGAAGAAGAGATGCTCTTACAAAGTAGCTAGATCTCCTACCTAAGCAATCGAAGAGTATTCGAGTAAAAACAGTGGGAGTTGATCAAGCTCATATTATGTGAGAACTCTTACTTAGTAACTGGATCTTATGCCTAAGCAAGCAGAGGATATACACGTAAAATAATGAGAGTATAATTTTTCCAACCTAGCACTTTCTTAGTAAGCAGGCCTCTTACTTAGGTAGTTAGAGTTGGTAAGAATTACATTTTAAATAAACCTGCTGCCTAAGGAAGAAACTCTGATGAAATGGAAAGACCGAAAGTATTGCTTTATTTTGACCAAACCCTATAATCATTATGTCAAAACATCATTAACACAAAAGACATTTGCTAAATTATTGATTGATGGTCGAGTGGCAAAGAGGAGGAATATAAGTCTCAGAGAGTTCACTTATTTCATAAACAGATTTCAATTTGGGTTTGCATTTGCTAGAAATTATCGTTTATTTTGCTATGGACTAGCAATAAGATGGTTGGTTGGTGTGTTGAGTACTGGAAAGTGTATATTTATATAGGGTAAAATCATCATTCGACACGCCAAGTCTCACTAACATCTCTACTTTTTGTATTCAAGTCCCTTAAACTTTGATTGTGTGTTTTGCTATAATTTGAGTGTTTTATGTACTTTAGGGGTATTTTGTTATTTCAAGTCCCAGGATGAGTTCTATTGCACTAGTTGCACGTTGGTTTTTATGGGACTTCCTTCTGATGATTCTTTGGACCCTTGCTTTTACTCTGATCTTAGAGCACTGGCATTCCCTTTCTCTTAGCTTGAAAATTCCTCTGGTCCATACTTTTATTCTTTCATTTTTCTTCCTTCTTTTCTTCATCTGCTTGCTCAATTACCAAAGCTCAATCGATGAGGTCGTTGAAGGAAGCATCACGAACTCCCGCCACCTTTACATCTTTTGCGAGATCTTTGTGTAATCCTTGCATGAAATGGTCCTTTTTTCAAATCTTCTGTTGCAACCATATGTGGAGCACAGACATTCTTCCTTATTGTAAGTAAACAAACTCTCTTCTTTTGGCTGAGCGAACAGTCTCTGAAAAGTATTTGTTATAGAAGTGTTCTTTAAATTCCACCCATTGCATTGTTGCTTCATTATGAATTCGTTTGATAAAGTCCCACCAGTATTCCGCCGCTCCTCGTAGCATAAAGGAGACACAAGTGACTTTTTCTTCTTCTGGCACTTTGGCTACTTCTATCATTCTTTTCATGGTTCGCAACCATTGGTCTGCTGCGATAAGATCTACACCTCCTTAGAATGTGGGTGGATTTAATCTTCTAAATTCGCTTCTTGCGTTGTTCATTTCCTGAGCATGTTCATCCCTTCTAACTTCTCTTTCCAAGAGCCGTGCCACAATGCTTGTAAGTCGATCAATTGCAGATTGCTCTCCTCAATTCCTTCTGCCCTTTTGCTTCTGTTACCCCTAGTGCTTGACATCTCTATGAGTTTTTAATCTAGTTTCTATGTGTTAGACAAATCAAATGTAAGATTATTTTCCTAATTACCTTAATTTCAAGTTTTAACTAAAAAGCAGAGCCTTGTCCTTCCCCTAGACTTGTGGATATGGACAGTCTATGGAATCACTTTAAACCTTGGGCTGGGCTGCGATACTCTCTTTCATCATACTAATCCCTATAATAGCCATCAATCTCTTCTCTAGCTAAAACTCTCTCCCTCCTACGTGCTTAGGGAGCAGGTTATGGCTTCCCCGTACGTGCATTCTCTACTTGATCCAAACGTTCAAGATGAGATTAAGGACAAAACTCTCACAAGCACGTGAAATCAAGCATATTCAAATCCTATTCAAGTTCCTGTCAGCCCATCACAAGAGCTCGATCAAAGAAATTCAAAGAAGCGCTTAATGGGTTGATTCAAGTAACTTGGGCGCAATCAAATTCATGGAGGCACATTGAAGGAATCGCATATGATAAATGCATGATTCAGGCTCTTGAAGTTTCCAAATAATCAGTTCCATAAAATATCAAGTTGGCTTGCACATTATGGCAGGAAAATATATTATTTTCCTTTTTCCGGATACTTTCCCGTTTCTTGATGAGGCTATTAGAGAAACAAATCAGTTATTTTTATTTTAATCGCCCATCAATTTTAATTGATGTAAGGCATTTAAACCGATTAGGAATATGATTTGATTTAGATTCTTTCCTATTTTTTTAGATTTAGTTTCTGATTTGATTTTGGTCTAGGGTTTATTTCTAAAATTTCTTGTAACCAACCCTATGTAATGTACTTGCATCTAATAAACATAGACATATTAGTTTTGATGCAATTGGTAAGAGAGTTATTTCTCTTTGGTTCTTAAACAAACTTTTTGAACTTACCAGATTTCCGTGGCCAATCAGATCATCCATAACTGATTGTGGCGTCTTCACATACCAAGGTTTGTGCTTTCAATAAGCATTGGGTTGCGGTTCCATTCAATTCTGGGTTTAGATTCGATCTTGGGTACTAAATTGATTAAGGTTACGTCAGTTCTTGACGGGGTTCGTATCATTTGGTATCAGAGCCTAGGCACCAATGTTAGATTCATCTATCTTTATTGTTTTTCATTCTTATTTGAATTTTTCATTCTTGTTCTAGTATTGACCCCAAAAAAATTATGAATAGTGCCACGTGAGCAGTACTGCGTGAACAATGCTTAAAATCTTTTTACCTATTCCTTTTCTTTAAAAAGAAAGAGAGTCCCTAACCTCCACTTAAAATCTTTTGTTTATTTTTCCATTATTAGTGTCCTCGAAGTCCAAAAATGGTTTTACCCCATACATGAAAATTTTCGCTCAAAATTGAAACCCAACCTTACGTACGCATTGTATTCTTGAAATTCGATTCTCCTTAGTGTAATCTTTTAGAATTGCTGCTGGAATCTTAATATTGGTTTGATTAGTTTGATAAGAACTGAGTGAGAATTACTATGAGTGGAAAAAGGCGGGTGTGAGCATATTAGAGGGTAAAAGCCAATAAATTTGAGTGAAAAACGAGTGGAATTGAGTGAATTATTTTCTTGACTAAAACAAGTAAGGGAGTGAGATGAGATCCTTTCCACATTATTTCTAACTTTCTTTTGCAGATGTTAGCCATGAAACACAAATTAAGAGGATTAGTCTGCAACTACTCAAAATTTGCAAATTCATGCATTGATGGGAGAGATGAGAAGGATAATGAGGGCTGAATTAGAGCACATACACAAGCGTTTGGATCAAGTGGAGAACACATGTGTAGGGCAGTCACAACCCGTTCCCCAAGCACGTAGAAGAGAAAGAGCTCCAGCTAGAGGAGAGATTGATAACTATTATAGGGATGAGTATGATGAAGGGGAGGACTCAGTGGGTAGCAAGGAGAGCTTTGAGTGTGCAAGTAAAAGAAGACGAAGTAGTGCAACAGGAAAACATTTTCCATACTAGGTGCTATATTGAAGACAAGGGATGTAGTTTGATTATTGATGTAGGAAGTTGCACTAATGTTGCTAGTGATATCATGGTAGAGAAGTTAAGGTTTTCGACACTTAAACACCCATGACTATACAAACTACATTGGTTAAATTACAGTGGGGAAGTGAAAGTGAAGAAGCCGGTGTTAAGTGCTAGAAAGTGTATTTTATAAAGGAGAAAATCATCATTTTACACTCCAAGTCCCCCTACTTTTATGTATTTAAGTTCCTTGTGATTTAATTATTTGTGTTTTATTATAATTAAATATTTTATGTATTTTAGGGGGCATCATGGTCATTTCACAAGAAACGAGAAATCAGACAGCAAAACGGACAACAATTTTAAACTTAGGACAATCGAAAACCTTAGGAGCATAAAAGGGTAAACGACACTGTTCACATACACGATACTATTCACGACACTTTCACATATACAGACTGATGACGTGGTAGCATTTGATTGGACGAATGATGTGGCATTGACTGATGAGTTGGCATTGACAGATGAAGTGTCACGATCCTATTGGACTAAAATGATTATGTGGAGTTGACCGGTGACGTGGCAGTATGTTAGTGGACTTGAAAACGTGCTTATGATACATGCATTACACGGAATGACAGCCCTAATAATGTATTCTATCCAATCAAAACTTGCCACGTGGCGCAATCTTGAGTGTTCAAACTATTTTAATCTTATGGCCATGATTTACTCATTGTATCTATAAATAGAGGGCTTCCCCTATAATTTGACACCCCTAAATTCATTTTTGAGCTCCATTTTTTGTAATTCTTTCTCCATCTTGTATTTTCTACATATCTTAATAAATTTTCATTTTACCCCTAGTTCAATTATGAGTAGCTAATTTTCTTTCAAGCTTGGGTTGAAGATGAAGTCTCAACATGTTCCATGGGCTTAATTTGGTAAATTTACTTTTCTTCCCCTCTGATTTTTGTGGATGTTTTGACTTTTCGTCGACAGATAGTAATAATCTTGTCTAGAGTCAAAAGGAAACAAATCTCCCTCTTTCAATTTTTATTTACATAAAAAGCGGCACAAGACCATGGGGACCTTGACTTAACAATGAGTCCTTTTGACTCTAAATCTTTGATTTCATTTTTGCAATGTTGTTCCAATTCCATGTTCATCTGGATTGGACGTGCTTTAGTGGGGATCTGTCTTTCATTAAAAGAAGTTTCATAAGGTAGATCTACCATGTGTTGTTTTCTGTCCCAAAAAGCAGAAGGTAGATCAGCACAAATTTCTTTTTTAATGAGAGTTTTGAAATCAGAAATCTTTCTTTTAATGAAATCACTTTGTAATTGGCTTTCAATTCTTTGTAAGTTTAAATCTTTTTGTAAAAACATTAGATCACACTGTTTTGATTTAAGTAGGTTATTTATTCTGTTTTGATAAACAGAACAGGCTTTAACAATATTCAAATTCCTTGTTTTAGGTTTTTCAATAAAAGGGAAAACAAGTTTCTTGTTTTTTGCTTTGAAGGATATACTATCATAATTGACAGTATATGGAGTTATAAGATTTATAAAAGGAGTTCCCAAAATGATGGCATGATAAATATCATTTGTGAGGACAAAAGAAGTTTTAAAATCAAAACCATTATTATGGATTGAGGCTTCAACCTTGGAACTGACATTCAGTTTTGAATTATTAGCGGCAGAAAGTCTTTCTTTTGTTTTTTCATGAAATCTTTTGGGGACGATGTCTTCTCTAATGCAATTTAAATCGGCGCCAGTATCAAAAAGGGCAATGGCGTCCATTGCAAAATCATCAGAAAATATTAAAGTGACTTTAATCAAATACTTTCTTGTGGTGATTTGCTTTAAAACAAATAGAAAATCATTGGGTACTGACTCAATGTTTTCTACTTTAATATCATCACCATCATCAGGATTAGATTCATTGTCTAAATTATCCTGCAATTATTTTTGTAAAAGAAGTTGGATAGTATCAGAATCACTTTTTTGTTTTTCTTTTAAATCTCTGATTTCACATTTGATTTCTTTTATCTCTTTCTGAAGATCTTGGATATTAGGAACCGTCTTCTTTGTTTTCTTTTTATCCAAAATTTGAGTAAGATCATAAGAATTCTTTTTAACAATTGGGACTTTAGAAGTCTCAGCTTTATTAAAATCCAAAGTTTTCAAAAGTTTATCAAGATATTCTTTTTGAAGATTTGGATCAAAAATATGCTTTACAAGTTCAAGAAAAGTTTCTTGGTCTTTAGTCAAAACATTGATTTTCTTTAAATATGAATCAGATTCATATTCACTACTGCTAGATACAGAGTCATCTGAGTCAAAAAGCTCATCAACTTGATATGGATCACTGTCTCCCGACATGGAAGATTCGGAATCAGAAGATTCGACAAGAAGGGGGGCTATTTTGGAAAGGATTTCCTCATCGAGGTCAAGTTCATGAAGCTTTTTGTTCATCCTGCAATAATTTGCAGTATGACCTTTCATGCCACATTTATGACATATAGCTTCTTTGTAATTGAAAGGGGTCTTTGGTTTGGCTCGAAACTCTTTTCTTTTAGAGAATTTGGGTTTCTTATAAGGCCTCGAAGGTTTCTTATAAGGAGGTTCTCTAAAATTACGAAAGGGTTTCCTAAAAGTTTTTGATTTGTAATGTTTCCTGCGAGGTTTAGTAGAACACTCTCCATTACAATCTTTGGGATAAGAAGTTTTAAAGGGGTCATAATTGAATTGTTTACAGAAACCGCCTAACTCTTGTTTAGACCTTTTAAGTTCCCACTTAAGACGTTTCTGTAATTTCAAATCTTGACAAATCTTTAATCCTTCTTTATTGACGAAACTGACAAGTTCACCGTAGGTAAGCTCGTCATAAGGAATACGATTATCATAAAGGGCTTTGATGGAATTTCTTACTTTTACACCTAGAAGGGTAGGTAATCCAGCAAGAAATTTTTCTTTCCAAATTATATGATTTGCATCATCCCTTAGAAATAGTCTGGTAAAAAATGAGGTTTTGTAACTTTGAAATTCACTAAGTTTCCTACATCTTAAATTATGTAGTAACTCAGCGTTTTTATCACAAAGGTGTGAAGGGTCACCAATGAAATGGAGGGAAATGGTTAAAATTAGAGTAGCAACAGCATCCTGAATTGGATTGTTGAACTCATCAAGAATAGGGACTCCATTTTCATCGACTTGAATGGAATTTAGAATGTCTAATTGTTGCTGATTAGTGAGAAGATGATCCCACCAACCTTTTAATTGACCAGTAAAACCGGCAATGAGGATTTCTGATATAGCACGATCAGAAGTTCATGCTTGGGTTTTATAGGCATTGGCTGCCATTGTCATTTGTTGCAACAATCCTAGGATATTGTATTCGGAAATGCCATCAATATTCCACTCATAGACTGAAGATGCATTATATCGGGATTGATTTAATGCACTTGGTCTATTATCTATTGCTAGATCCGGTGGAGTCTTGACAGTGGGAAGGGCTAATTCCCAATGAATTTTGTTGGCTTTAGGAGTAGAAGGTTCTTCTTTGAAGGCTTCTATATCAGAAGAGGCTATAGACATTTGGTCTTGTTCTAATACTCCAATCTTGCTAGATTGAGGAGTATCAGGGGCTATCTGAACTTTGCTAGATGAGGAAGAAGCAGCTTCTATCCTATCTAATTGTTCTCTAATGGCTTTAGCAAAATCTGATTTTGACTCTTGAACAAGCTTTTGGCTAGTTTTCGAAACCTGAAAGGGTTTGAAAATAGGTTCCTTAAGCTTTTTGTCAGAATCCGATTTTGTTGGAATAGGAGAAATTGATGGAACAGTAATGGTTGACTTCTGGATTTGGTTTTCTATCCTAGTCAACTGCTTTCCGATTGTATTTAAGTTAGTATTACAGAAATTATTCTGTTGGATAATACTACTTAAATTTGCCTCAGAATCATTTGTTTTTGGAATTTTGTAATGCGAAGCTCGAATTTGGACAGGAGGTTCACCGTGATCAACGGTTATACTCCGAAGAGGTGGGTGTTCGGACTCTATAGTTCTATCACTATCAAGAAGTTTCCATTCAGGAACTTTCTTCCTAATAGTAATAGGGTTTGACTCTTTAAAAGGATAAGAGATGTTGTTATCAGAAGAATATATCTCAAACCAATCAAAAAACAATATATGAATTTTATGAAAATTCACAAATTCATAGTAAGTTTGTTGGATTTCTTTTCTTTGGTTTAAAAAGTGTTTGAAAAACCAAAGTCTTTTTTCTTTGTTTAAATCAGAATAAAAATCATTATGCAGAAAAGTTTTATCTAATTCAAATTCTTTTTCAATGACATTAATGACATTTTCTGTAACAGCAGAAAACGTAGGGGAAGTTGGAGGAGAAGGTTCCTTCTCTTCCTGACTTTGTACATGTTGATTACTAGTGTAGATCGGATGAGGAACACTAGTGGTGTAATCAACTGATTGAATGGAGGTACTAGGTATATCTGAAGTAGAAAACCTAGGTTGACTTTTTATGGACTGAAAAGGGAGATTTATAAGGACAGCAAGGACAGCAAGGATAGAAGTATCCAAGCCTTCTTTGGTCAAAGGTTTTATTCCTACTTAGATTAAACCAATGTGAATATATTTGAAATTCTTTTCTTTTAATTTCTTTAAAGATTTTTCTGAAAACAAATAAATTGTTTCAAAAGGCTCTGAAAGAGTTATATCACGTTCTTCAGTCTTTATAATATAATCATGCTTTAAAAGATCAAGCATTTTTGTTTTGTAAATCTTTTCTTTGGAAATTTTTGGAAGTTCCCAACAATCAATTGCTTTATCAAAGTTCTCAATAATGAATTCTTCTGAACTCACAACATGCTTTGACTCACTAGTCTTCCCGGAAGAAGAGCTAGAAAAGGACGATGTTCTACAGATCGGAGGATCCATGGTCAAGATCTTATGGTCTATTTTTGGTTTAGTCAAAATGGCTACAGGTATGGATTTACAGCCCTCAGCGGAATCCTTATCCTAAAACGGGACTTACAACCAGTAAAAATTCACCACAAAACAAAACTTCAAAATAAAACACAAGATTTTAAACACGAAACTCTAAACAATAAAACACTTTCCTCCCCTTGGCTCTGATAGTAATAATCTTGTCTAGTGTAAGATTATTACTATTTGGCACAATAAGCCCTTATCACTATATTAATTAGAGTGAGGTCACAATTACCTAATCTTGAGCCCATAGACTTTGAACTCGAAAAAATACTTCACACACACAAACACATTGCAATTAAAAATAAAATTGAAATGGATTTGCAACAACAACAACAAGCACTACCGGAGAGGCCATTTAACGACCACTTCAGTCCCCTAGCTAACTTGAGCACATCATGCATAAGATACCCAAATGTAGCTGATAGGAATTTTGAGTTAAAACCTAGTGTGCTAAATTGTCTCCCAACATTCTATGGTCTAGAAAATGAAGACTCATTTAATCATCTGAATGATTTTCATGGTGTTTGTCAAACTTTTAAATATGAGAATTTTTCAGATGATGATGTTAAACTTAGATTATTCCCATTTTCTTTAAAGGATAGAGCTCGTTCATGGTTCAATACATTGCCTGCTAATAGCATTACATCATGACAACAAATGGTAACAAAATTTTTGAATAAATACTTCCCAATATATAAAACAAATGCTATTCGCAAGAGTTTACCCAGAGAGAAGACGAGCAGTTTTTCGAAGCATGGGAGTGATTCAATGGGCTACTCTTGAAGTGTCCACATCATGAGTACGAGAAATGGCACCAATACCAGTACTTTTTGGAGGGATTATTGCCACATGTACAAGAATGACTAATGGCAACAAGTGGGGGAGAGCTAATGTCAAAAAGAGATTTGAGATTTCTTCCAGCGACAAGCAGATAATTCCCAACAACGGAGTCGATCACTTAGGAATATTAAAAGAATTAAAGGAGTGAATGAGGTTCACAGTGACGAGTCAAGTTCAGAAATTAAAGAAGTCAAAGAGATGGTTGAAGGTCTTTCCCGACAAATAACATTGTTAACGGCTGCTAAATCAACAAAGCCACATAATCATGACTCATACCCAGATCAAGCCAATGCCATCGGTGTAATGAGAAAACCATCAAACTACAACCCTTACTCCAACACATATAATCCTGGATGGAGAGACCATCCCAATTTTTCATAGTCTTAAAGATTCCAACATAATGGACCAGCAACTCCAGCTCCACCAATGCAACCAATTCCTCAAGTTCCTCAAGTCTCTCAGCCACCATTTAGACCATACAATTAGAACCAGAACTACTCTCAACCCAGACAATGGGAGGATGCATTCTATAATTTCAAGAATCTTACTCACTCCACGATCGAGCAACAAAACCGTACCATTGATGAACTACCAAATAGAATGAGGGCAAGATTTAACTCACAAACCCAATTAGTTTCGAACCTCGAAAAGATGGTGGGATAGCTTGCCTTTTCAGTTCAAACCTTGGCAATGATTGTGGAGAAAGGAAAATTCCCAAGTCAACTAATGCCTAATCCTAAAGGAGTGCGTGGAGAGGTTAAAGTCGTCATGACCTTGCAAAAGGAAAAGAAGTCGACAACGAAGTTGAGATGTCAGTGACAAAATAACTCAAATTATATTTGTAAATGCTGAGGATTCATCATCAGAGGAGAAAGAAGAAACCAACACACGAGAATACGTTCCTAGAGCTTCATTTCCCCAAAGGTTAACTAAAGGAAAGAAGAGAAAATCCACAGGTGAGATTCTTGAAATCTTTAAATATGTAAGTGTTAACATCCCTTTGCTTGATGCTATAAAACAAGTGTCATCTTATGTCAAGTTTCTTAAAGACCTTTGTACTAAAAAGAGAAACATTCACGTTCAAAAGAAAGTATTTTTAATAGAAAATGTTAGTTCTATACTCCAACACAAAATTCCTCTAAAATACAAAGACCCAGACTCCCCCACTATTTCATGTAGTATAGGGAACCACACAATTGAGAATGCTTTGTTGGACTTAGGAGCTAGTATAAATCTGTTGCCTTAGCAAACCACCTGCGTCCAATGACCACCTAGCTTGCAGATCGATCCATGAAAATACCTCATAGTATTGTGGAGAACGTGCTTATCCAGGTAGATAAGTTTTATTTTCCTGTTGATTTCATTGTAATTGACACTCAACCAGATTAGGATTCTAGGAAACACATCCCCATTATCCTAGGCCGACCTTTCTTGGCAACTGTCGATGCTCACATTCAATGCAAGATTGGAAATATGCAGTTGTCCTTTGGCAATATAACAATGGAGCTAAATATCTTCAACATTGCCAAACAACCTCACAATGCAAATGATAGAATTGTTGATGTGGATTTAATAGAAGAATTAGTTAATAATATTTTTCTTTCAAACCTTAGTGATGACCCTTTACAACACTTTGGAATATGCGTTCTTGGGAGAAGGAAGCACTCTACCAGTAATCATTTCATCATCCCTAAATGACAAACAAAAAGGTAAGTTGTTAGAAGTTTTAAAAGAGCACAAAGGAGCATTAGGATGGACCATAGCCGACATAAAATGTATAGACCTAGTAGACTGCATGCATTATATTCACCTTGATGAAAACACTAAACCTACCCGGAAATGCAATGTTGGTTGAATCCTAACATGAAAGAAGTTAGAACTGAAGTCCTTAAAGTATTAGACGCAGGTATCATTTACCCAATTTCTAATAGTTCATAGGTCAATCCTATGCAAGTTGTCCCTAAAAAGTCAAGAGTCACAGTAGTTACCAATGCTGATAATGAACTATTGATACCCACTAGAGTGACTACAAGGTGGCGCGTATGCATTGATTATAGAAAGCTGAATTCTGTCACACGTAAAGACCATTTTCCTGTACCATTTATCGATCAAATGCTTGATAGATTAGCAGGTCATGAATTTTATTGCTTTCTAGATAGCTACTTAGGATATATTTAGATTCCCTTAGCACCAAAAGATCAAGTGAAAACCACTTTCACTTGCCCTTTTGGTACTTTTACATATAGGAGGATACCATTTGGATTATGTAATGCACATGCTACATTTCAACGATGCATGTTAAGCATTTTTTCTGATATGGTTGAACGATTCCTTGAAGTCCTTATCGATCAATATTTATATCATCTAACACTAGTTCTGCAGAGATGTATAAAGAAGAATTTGGTTTTAAATTGGGAGAAGTGTCATTTTGTGGTAAAACAATGTATTGTTCTCGGTCACATCATTTCAAGCAAAGGTATTGAGATTGATAAAGCCAAGGCGGATCTCATTTCCAATCTTCCTCCACCTAAAATAGTCAAAGAAGTAAGATCTTTTCTTAGGCATGCTGGTTTTATAGACGTTTCATTAAAGATTTTAGCAAAGTTTATAGACTCTTATGCAATCTTCTTGCTAAGGATATACCTTTTGTCTTTAATGATTCATGTCTCGCATCATTTGAAAAGCTAAAGTAGTTGTTGACATCATCACCCATCATTCAGCCCCCAAACAGGAACTTACCATTTGAGCTCATGTGTGATGCATATGATTATGCAGTAAGAGTAGTATTAGGACAAAGAGTTGATCGAATTCCCCATGTCATTTACTATGCTAATATGACATTGAATGATGCACAATTGAACTATTCAACCACTGAAAAAGAAATGCTAGCAGTAGTGTTTGCATTAGAGAAATTTTGATCTTATCTCATTAGATGTAAAATAATTGT
The DNA here is from genome assembly GCF_022201045.2 of Citrus sinensis. Taxonomy (NCBI): domain Eukaryota; kingdom Viridiplantae; phylum Streptophyta; class Magnoliopsida; order Sapindales; family Rutaceae; genus Citrus; species Citrus sinensis. Next base: position 13,039,845 of record NC_068556.1, read on the forward strand.
GTTCACAGATCATACTGTTCTTAAATATCTTCTTCCAAAGAAAGATTCAAAAGCTAGACTAAATGTTTTAAAAAAGACATTTACACCCCAATTTATTATAATTTTACCATTATACCCTTATAGCATATAAAAAAAATTTATTAAATTATCCAATTTGTCTATATATTGTTAATAAAATTATAAATAGACAAATTGGATATTATAAAAAAATTATAAATACCCAATTCCTCTATTTAAATTTTTATCAATAACCAATGTTAAAAAAAGACATCTATACACCTAAAAAATTGTAAATAAATTATAATTTTAAAAATAAAATTAGTTATTAATAACCAATTTTATTTAAACTTGTACATTTATAACCAATTTTCTATGTTATTTATTATGGTATTAATAACCAATTTTATTTTTAAAATTAGAATTTATTTGTAATTTTTTTAAAGTGTGTAGATGTCTTTTTTGAAAATTGGTTATTAATAAAAATTTAAATAGAGGAATGAGGCAATGAGGGTATATTTATAATTTTATTAACAATATATAGACAAATTGGATAATCTAATAATTTTTTTTTTATATGCTAGAAGGGAATAATGGTAAAATTATAATAAATTGGGGTGTAAATGTCTTTTTTGAAACATTAAGGGGGTTTTTGTCCCTTTGCCTAATCGTTGGGGGTGTGTTTGTCCTTTTCCCATATTTTTAATCCGATGGCCATGATTTATTCAGTGTATTTATAAAAAAAGGGGCTCTCCACCCCTTAATTTGGCATCCCTGAATTCATTTTTAAGTTTAATTTTCTATAATTCCTTCTCTATCTTGTATTTTCTACGTATTTTAATAAATTTTCATTTTGCCCCTTGTTCAATTATGAGTAGCTAAGTTTCTTTCAAGTTTGGGTTGAAGGTGAAGTCTCAACATATGCCATGGGCTTTATTTGATAAATTTATTTCCTCTTCCTTTCTAATTAAGGTGGATATTTTGACTTTTCGTTGACAAATAATAATAATCTTGTCTAGATACCACCCTGGTTTAACTGACTCCTTAGTATAAGGTTATTATTATTTGGCACGATAAGTCCTTAGCACCATATTGATTAGAGTGTGGTTCATGAGGCGTGGATTCCCCCCTCATGATTTAATTGGCACTAATAAGGAATATTTAACCTATGGTGGATGTTGATGTAGATCTAGATACCCAGGTACTTCAATTACAATAGTTTTCACTTTAATTTAATTCCGCCATTCCCATTTAAATTCTAGAATAGTCTAAATCACTTTCACCAGAAATCCAACCACCCTCATAGAAAATTAAATCTACATATAATTAAAATTCACCTCCTCGTGGGATCGACACTCGTCACCATTAATTTATTCTACAATAGATTTATTCACTTGCGAGTTCAATAAAATTTGCACAACAATGTGTTCTATCCAATCATAACTTGCCACGTGGCGCAATCCTGAGCGTCCAAACTATTTTAATCCGATGGCCATGATTTACTCATTGTATCTATAAATAGGGGGCTCCTCCCTAATTTGACACCCCTTACTTCATTTTTTAGCTCCATTTTCTATAATTCTTTCTCCATCTTGTATTTTCTACATATTTTAATAAATTTCCATTTTACACCTACTTTTATCATGAGTAGCTAATTTTCTTTCAAACTTGGGTTGAAGGTGAAGTCTCGACATGTTCCATGTGCTTAATTTGGTAAATTTACTTTCTCTCCCCACTGATTTTTGTGGATGTTTTGACTTTTCGTCGACAGATAGTAATAATCTTGTCTAGTGCAAGGTTATTACTGTTTAGCACGATAAGCCCTTAGCACCATATTGATTAGAGTGAGGTTCATGAGGAGTGGAAACCCCCTCATGATTTAATTGGCACTAATAAGGAATATTAAGCTCATGGTGCATGTTGATGCAGATCCAGATACCTAAGCGCTTTATTTCAATAGATTTTACTTTAATTTATTCCCGCCATTTTAATTTAAATTTTATGATAAGTCTAAATCACTTTCACCACAAATCCAACCACCCACTTAGAAAATTAACTCTACACTCAATTAAAATTCACCTCGTTATGGGATTGACACTCGTCACCATTGATCTATTCTACAATAGATTCGTGCACTTGTAAGTTTAATAAAATTTGCACAACAGCAGTTACTAGTGACTTTTCGGATTAGGAAGTAGGCCAAAACAAGTTGAACAAGAGGCATACTCGATGGGTAGAATTCATAGATACGTTTCCATATATCGTTCGTTATAAGCAAGGTAAGGAAAATGTTGTTGCATATGCACTTTCCTGTAGGTATGTCTTAATCTCGACACTTAATGTTAAATTGCTTGGTTTTGAACATATTAAATAATTGTATGCTAATGACCATGATTTTAGTATTGAATATCAAGCTTGTGAAAAGACCGCAGTTGGTAGATACTTTAGGCATGATGGCTATTTATTTCGAGAAAACAAACTATGCCTAATTATTCTCTAAGAGATTTGTAAGTGAGAGAATCCCATGGACGAAGGTTGATGGGGCATTTTGGAGTTGTAAAGACTTTAGTAGTTTCGCAGGAACACTTTTATTGGCCACATATGAAATGAGATGTCGAGAGACTTTGTGGTAGATGTGTCACCTATAGACAAGCCAAATCCAAAGTGTAGCCCTATAACTTATACACCCCGTTACCAAAACCTAATGCGCCTTGGACTGATGTTTCGATGGATTTTGTACTAGGGTTACCTAAGTGTAAACAAGAGAGAGACTCAATTTTTGTGGTTGTGGATAGTTTTCAAAGATGGCACATTTTATTCCATGCCACAAAACGAATGATGTTTTTAATGTCGTTGATCTATTCTTTAAGGAGATTGTGAGGTTGCATGGTATGCCCAAGACAATTGTTTTTTATAGGGATTCCAAGTTTTTAAATTACTTTTGGAAAACATTATGGGCTAAGTTAGGAACAAAGTTGTTGTTTTCAATTACTTGTCACCCTCGAACTTATGGTCAAACAGTCCACAGCTTTCCTATACTGCTATGATCACAGCAGTTCAAACTGGTCAAGAAAAGACATTTTACCCCAATTTCAACCTCTCTCTTGAGGATCCCAATCTTCCAACAACCCTTAAAGTCCATATCCAGCTCCAAGGAGCAAAACAAACACCCACATCAAAGATTGCAACCCAAAAGTTGCAATCCACACCAGCCAGCTGTCCCGCATGCTCAAGAAACAGTGCCCTCCATGGGGCCCTGCTCAGACAGAAGCTATCACGGTCAATTTTCTTACCGAGTTGTTGGAGGGAATTAGCAAACCAAAAATGCCAATGCTCTTGACCAGTTTGAACTGCTGTGATCATAGCAGTATAGGAAAGCTGTGGACTATTTGAAACAGGCTCGGTGTCAGGAGTTTTCTCCGCATAATTTCCAATTCTTCGTCAATATCCGTATCATCCAAGCAAGGACAATCAAGATGGAGGTGTGTGTAGCCTTCTCGTTTCCAGTTGGCGACGAGATCTGAAGGTATTTCCATAGTGACATATTGTTCACTCTGTGAGGCTTGTAGAGCACACTGGTTCAGTCTAGAAGACTGGATATACTCTTTTGGGAGTGGTCTTTTAGTGGAGATGAGGGTTCGAATACTTCTAGTGAAAGAAGTTTTCTGTTTGTAAAGATTGTAAGGACTCATGATGGGAAACTGGGACTCATTGATTTGAGCAGATTCTGGAATATTAGAATATGACTGTATGGAGATGGTGTCTCTGAAAGGGCATACAGACGGAGAGTGTCTGTATAGGGCAAGAACATTTGTTTGTAGCGAACTCCAGAACTGGTAAGGAAAAGGTTTTTAACCAAATGAAGAATGAGGTCTAGATGGTGTGTAGAAAGGTGCATAGGTGTCAAAGAGTGGAGGAGATACTGGTGTAGGTTGTGGTTGAGTGAAAAGGGAAGGTCGGGATTTTTCAGCATCAATCCTGGACAACTCAGCTTTGAGTTTTCTGGGCATCTAACTCAGAGATGTGGTCTTGGAGATGTAGGTACATCTAAGAGGCTCGGGACAGTCTTGTGGTGATTCGTCTGGAGGGATTGTAGATGTAGAGGAAGAGGAAGTGGCCTTGGGACGTGGTTCGGAGATTTGGACTTCAAATCAAGTCTCCCAGACTGAAACTAAAGTTGACTCCATCAGCCATCGTCTTGATGCAGAAGGCAGTTTTGTGACGGTCAACTGGTGAAATACCAAGTTGCCAAAAACCAGCTTTATAAGACGAACAGCTTTGGCTGGTTTGTGGGGACAATTGCGGGCAAAGTGACCGCGTTTCTTGCAAAAGATGATAAATTTCCCCTTCCAAAAATCCAGACCCTGTTTGTCCATCTTCAAAGGGCTCGTATCTTATCTAAGTTTGATTGCCTCTCTTCCCCCTGAGTTACAACCCGATCTTCAAAGAAAACTCACAGCCACAAATCTGAGTATAGCTGATATCTCTCTGGGAAAGATTTTTCAAATGGCCATGCTATCTCTTGATAAGATCTGTGAATCCGAAATTCATTTTTGAAAACCATTTTTTCACGATTGCAATATGGGGACCAGGCTGATACTGGCCGTCTTTAATCACCATGCCAAGAAAGTCAATTGATTCCTTTCCTATGTTGCTTTTCTTTTCGGAAAGCATGATGCCATGTGCCTGCACAATGTGAAAGAAATCCAAAAGGAGCTTCTGGTGGCTCTCATAGTCAGAAGAAAATAACAAAACAGCTTCATACTGTTTTGGTTCTTCAGGTTGCCCAGAGGCTATAATTGGAGATTGAACAAAAGGTTTGGAGGTGACACGGGTTTGTGTGTCTGTCTGTTTTTCAAGCGGAGGAAAGGATTCTTCATAGGAGTGACTTGAAAACATAAGGCAAGAAGGATCAATCATACCGGTATCCGCACCAGTGTCAATAAACCCAATAACAGGAATAGGTTTATGGAATTTGGAAGGAAGGATGTGTCTGTGTCTGCCAAGATCATCAAGGCATCAGAAGTTGTGTATGGTGTAGGAAGATCGAGGGCATGATTCTGTAATCGATAGACTATTTGACAGCCACAAATATGAGTATAGCTGATATCTCTCTGGGAAAGATTTTTCAAATGGCCATGCTATCTCAAATGCCTCCACTGACTTCGAGTCTGAATATGCTGACATTACAGGCATATTAATGGCCACTGAAGAATGTCAAAACCGATGAGTAAATCTTTATCTGGAAGTTTGGAGGCTACAATCTTTTTCCAAATTATACAATTCGGAAAGAATTGAATACCAATGGGTTTTTTGGTAATCAAAGTTGTTTCAAAGGTCTCACCATTAACTGCTCGGAAAAGTTTAGAATGAGGTTCCTAACGGTCTGATGGAAGAACAGAAGAATCAATCATACTGGTATCTGCACCAGTGTCAATAAACCCAATAACAGGAATAGGTTTATGGAATTTGGAAGGAAGGATGGACATCTTGAGAGAAGGCCTTGGAATAGTGGAAACATGGTTAACAGTTTGAACTGTAGAGATGACAGAAATATCTTCAGAATCTGAAGATTCTGCAATTAGAAAGGCAGTCTGATCATCTTGTGTGGACTGTTCTGAAAAATTTGATTCGACATCATCAACAAAACTTGGGAAGATTGTTTACCACAAGTTGAGTTTGCTTATAATCATTCTGTTCATTTTGCAACTAAGTATTCACCGTTTGAAATTGTTTATGGTTTTAATCCTTTAACCCCATTGGATTTAACTCCATTACCTGTTTCTAAGCATGTTAACTTAGATGGCAAGAAAAAGGCTAAAATTGTTAAATAGATACACAAGAGGGTGAAGTTCAACATCGAGCAGAGAACTGAGCAATATGCTAAACAAGCCAACAAAGGGCGACATAAGCTAGTCTTTGAACCCGGTGATTAGGTGTGGTTACACATGTGCAAGGAATGATTGTAGGAACGAAGGAAATCTAAGTTATTACCTTGAGGGGATGGTCCTTTCCAAGTCTTAGAACGAATCAATGACAATTTATACAAGCTAGATTTGCCTGGTGAGTACAACGTAAGTGCTATTTAATGTTTCTAATTTGAGTCCTTTTGATGCAGGTGATAATTTGAGGACAAATCCTCTTTAAGAGGAGGGGAATGATGAGATTAAGGACAAAACTATCACAAGCACATGGGATGATGCATATTCAGATCCTATTTAAGTTCCCGTTGAACTCGTCACAAGAGCTCGAGCAAAGAAATTCAAAGAAGCGCTTAATAGGTTGATTCAAGCAACATGGGCTTAATCAAATTCATGGAGGGTCTTTGAAGGAATCACATATGCATTTCTCTTGAAGTTTCCAAATAATCGGTTCAATAAAATAGCTGGCTTGCACATTATAGCGGGAAAATATATTATTTTCCTTTTTCGGATACTTTCTCATTTCTTAAGGAGGCTATTAGAGAAACAAATCAGTTATTTCTATTTTAATCGGTTAGTTTCAATTTTAATTGATGTAAGACATTTAAGCTGATTAGGATTCTAATTTGATTTAGATTCTTTCCTATTTGCTTATATTAGGATTCTAATTTGATTTAGATTCTTTCCTATTCACTTAGATTCAGATTCAGATTTGATTTTGGTCTAGGATTTATTTCCAAAATTTCTTATAACCAACCCTATAAAATGTACTCACATCCAATAAACAGAGACATATTCGTTTTGATGCAATTGGTGAGAGAGGTTATTCTCTTTAGTTCTTAAATAAATTCTTTGAACTTATCGAATTTCTGTGGTGTTCAAACTCTTGACTTATCAATCAGATTATCCATAACTGATTGTAGGATCTTCACATGCCAAGGTTCGTGCTTTCAATAAGCATTGGGTCGCAGTTCCATTCAATTATGGGTTTAGATTCGATCTTAGGGACTAAATTGATTAGGGTCACATTAATTCTTGACGGGGTTCGTATCAGCTCATGTATGTGCCCTAATTCAGTCCTCATCAAACGTCTCATCTCCCCTATCAATGCTTGAATTTGCAAATTTTGGACAACTAGTTGTTGAGCCTCTTCATCTGCCCTTTATTCCTGGTTGTAAGACATGGCTGAAATCTGCAAAAAGATATCAGAAATAATGTGGAAAGGACCTCACCCACACTCCCTTACGTGTTTCACTCAAGAAAATAATTCACTCAATTCCACTTGTGTTTCACTCAAATTAGTTGGTTTTTACCCTCTAATACGCTCACACTCTCTTGCTTTTTCCACTCGTAGTAATTCTTACTTGATTCTTATCAAACTAATCAAACCAATATTAAAATTCCAACAGCAATTCGCAAAGATTATACCAAGGAGATTTGAATTTCAAAAGCAAGAATGTAATGAACATGTACGATCAGGTTCCGGAAGCAGAAATTATTGAAATTTTGAGCAAAAGAAAATTTTCACACTATGGGTCAAAAACAATTTTGGGCTCTCTAAGACACTAATAATGGGAGACGAACAAAAAATTTTAAGCAGAGTTTGTGGACTTTTTTTTTTTTGGTACTCTTACTATCCTCTTGTTTCTTTCTTCTCTTATTTCTTTATTTTCTTTTTTCTTTTCAAATCCTTTCTTTTTCTTTTTGAGTACAACTCGATATAGAAGTCTAACGAAACTCAGAAATTAAAGCAAGACTCACAGCTCAATGATTTTTTTTTTAAAAAGAGACACGAAATTTCTAGAAAGGGTACAAAATTCAGCCAAAATGTTTTAGGGATTTTTCGAAACCGAATTTGGGACAATGCGAATTAAGACTTATGATTAACAAGAATAAAAATGAAAGAAAAGGATAAGCAAAACCTAGTTAGAACCCTGTTATGATACCAAATGATATGAATCTCACCAAGAATTGACGTAACCCTAATCGATTTAGTCTGTAAGATCAAATTCTAGACCTGGAATTGTATGGAACTGCGACCCGATGCTCAGTGAAGGCATGAACCTTAGTATATGGGGATGACACAATCAACTATGGATGGACTGATTGATAAGTCAAGAGTTTGAATGTCATGGAAATCCGATAAGTCCAAAGAATTAGCTTAAAAACCAAAGAGAATTAACTCTCAAGCCAATTGCATCAAAACAAATATATCTTTATTATTGGATGCAAATACATATATGTGGCTTGTTACAAGAATTTACATCCCATAATTGCCCTTGGAATTTTTGTAAATAAATCAGAAACAAAATCAAATCAGAATTAATTACTTAAAGAAGACGCCTAATCTAAAGCAAATAAGGAAAGTCTCTTAAATGGCTTAATGCCTTACATAAATTAAAATGGAAACTGGGCAATTAAAAGAGAAATAGTTGTTTTGTCTTGCCACTTGCCTCCTCAAGAAATGGGAAAGTATCCGAAAAGGAAAGTGGCATATTTTCCAGCCATAATATGCAATCTAACTTGCTGATGCCATGGTAGTGATTATTCGGATACTTCAAGTGCTTGAATCATGCATTTAGTGGCCTGAATATCGTGTGCAATTCCTTCAATAGGTCGCCCTAAATTTGATTGAGCCTAGGTTGCTTGAATCAGTCCATTAAGCGCTTTTTTGGATTTCTTTACACGAGCTCGTGTCAAGTCCAATGGGAACTTGAATAGGATCAGAATATGCCTCATCTCATGTGCTTGTGACAACTTTAATTTAAGGGTTGGGTTGGTTTGGATTGATCAGATTGAAGGTCAAATCAAGATTAAAAATTAAATAAAGAGAAAGATACGAAACTTGAAATGAAACTTATTAAAATCAAATATAACATGAAATTCCATTTTATGCCTTATATTCGATAAAGAAAACTTAAAAACCAACTATTCGATAAAGAAAACTTAAAAACCAACTATCTTAAAATTAAGAAAATTTCAACAATGAGCTTTCAGACTTTATTCCCGGCTTCTCGCATCTTTTTTTCTTATTACAAATTCAGCATCATGTCCAGTAACAAAATGAAAGTGATATATAATTATGTCCTGTTAAGTACTTACCAAAAAATAAAGAGAAATTGAAAGCAACTTACTTTCAAAATCAAACTGATAAAATAATAAATTTACTTATATAAGAGAGTGATTTTAGTTTTGGAGTTAGAGCCTAGACAGTAGATACGAGAAATGAAATCGTCTCTTCTATCAAAAAAAATAAAAAGAATTAAAAATTAGGTTAGCCATTTAGGTTTTAGGATTTTACAGTTGAGAATTAAGATATCATCATTATTATTATTCACTTGGACTGAGTTTGGTTGGGTTAAATGACTTCATTATAATTAACCCAACCAACTCAACCCAAATATTAATTAGGTTTAAAAAAATTGACCCTATTACCCATAATAATTCACTCAATCCATTAAGATTAGATTAAGTTGGGTTGGATTGAATTGCATCTGTTAGGTTATATTGGGTTTGCCTAACCCTAGATATAATGGGAGTTATAAGAAGGTTAAAGGTCACTTATAGAAAGATAAGAAGTCTAGAATTACATGCATTAATATAGTTGACAGACATCCATATATATATATATATATATATATATGATTTATCATATTCCACAATCTGTTAAATATTTCATTTAGGCGGCAGTTTTGCTCGCCTAAATGAAAAATTATTCATTTCATTTTAATCTACTTATATTAATAAAATTAATTGCATATCATTATACTTATTTTTTTGCAATTTGTATTCTATTAATTACTATATTGCAGTGACACTTGAGAATGTGGACATGGGACTTTTTATTACAAATAAGATAAATATAGCAAATAAGCTTACAATAAAAATTATGAAAATTGTACATGAAAAAAGTTATTTATGATTTTTTTTACAACTAGAGAATGTGATATATTTAAATAATTTGATTTAATAAAAAGAGAAAGATCAAGTATGATTATGAAGGAACTAAAATATAAAATTATGAAAATATTGTTAATTGTTATTATATCATCAAGTAATGCTAGTGATCCCAATATTTGAATCTTTACTAATGTGGTATTCATGAATTAGATGGTAGGATAGAGTAATAAGTAATTTTACATTTATCATTTAATAGATGAGTAACTTACAGTATTGGGACTCAAGTAGGACTCAAATGTTGGAATTTCTAGCATTATTGTTTTAGTTAAAGTAAGAGATTCCCTTATTATAGAATTACTCCTAGTGACAATATTATAATATATTAACATACTTTTTTTTTCTTCAATTAGACCGAACCATAATTTTTTTAAAAAAATAAGTTAAAGTAGTACTAGGATTTTAGCTACTAATATTTCAATTTATTCCCTAAATATATAATTGAATCATTTTATAAAATAACTCTCTCACTCTAATTGGAAAAAAGAAAAAAGTTTGAATTGGGACATACTTGAAAAAAATAAAGATTCTATTATTTTATGAAAAGTTATAAAACTTAAGAAGCATGAATGAAATTTTCCAAGGCTAGATCACGATACACAGTAGTAGGTTCGCTTCCAATGCTCACATTATATAACCGTAAATATAATAAAATACAACATTATTATTTATTCATTATATTCAAATAGTAATTATCCTTGCGGATGTCATCTAATTGAGGCTTCAGACCTCGTTCACATAGGTGAGAAGGGAATTGAGTTGCCACCATACTAAACTAAATATGAGCGAAGAAAAAAAAAAGGAAAAAAGGTAATTATACATGTTACATTGGCAGTTACATTGTAAATTTGGGTCACTATAGCCAATGAGCATAATTGTCCAAAAAGTATGTGTGGGTTTGTGTATATATATATATCATGAGTTAAATCATGTGAAAAGTGGGCTCTCACATTCCCTGCATTTGAAATAATACTATTAGTTACATTATTGAAAATAAAACAACATAAGATGAGAAATTATTAGCTATCCACTCAAAATTTACCTCATTATAAAAAATATTACAAAAGTTTAAATTTATTTGATTTCACACCAAATGTATGCAATTTGTATTAACCATCCACTCAAATGATATAATCACCTTTACAAAATGATGAAACAAAAATGAACATAAATTATAATGGTGGTTATTTTGTAAAGACAACATTATCTCTTTGTTGAAGGTTGATACACATCGTAAATAATGGGTGTAAAATTGATCAAGTTAAAAACATTTGTAGCATTTTTGTAGCACGATAATTTTTGAATAATTTAATAATCTAATTATAAGGATATCAACAGTTTTGATATTGGATAGAGATATGCTAATATAAGTATTTGTGTCTGTTTGGTAGAGGACAGTAATGTTGTCAACCCCTACCCATTATGGGCTTGAACGAGTACAGGTAAAAAATTCCTTATTAGAAAATATAGATACCCATCCACTTCCCCTATCCCTTTTTACTTTAAAACATCCTCACATTTTTTTTTTTTAAATACCTTAACTATTTATCTTTAGATAAACATATAGCAGAATATTCTAATTTTTTTTAAAAAAAACTATTTTCAATTTTAAGTAAATACTAATTATAATTTGATGATTGTTAAGTTTAATTTTAATCAATGTATTACTAAATAGAGATACTAAATCTATTTGAATAAGAGAAAAAAAAACCCAAATATTTGGAATAATAATGTGATGAGATGGCTAAATAAGTATTTATGGCTGTTAAATAAGTCATACCAAACAGACACTAAATAGTTGGGAAAACAAAATTCTTTTAAATTGTAAATAAAATATTTTCTAAGTAAATAAATAAATAAATAGTTGTAGGTTTCACTTCCAACTCAGATGCATAATAAATGCTACCTCGACTTGCAAATGCTAAATACATTTCTTCAAAATTCTTGCCAACAAAATGCTCCTAACAACCATTTTTTATCAACCTAAAACATTATTTATTTGACTTAGCTATTAATTTAATTTCTTAAAAAATTAAAAAATAAATAAATAGTTAATAGTCAAACAGTTTATAATGTTTTATACCCATATCTAATCGTCCAATCAATGGGTAGAAAAAGTTATACTCGATCTTTTTTATAAAATGGAAGTAAAATGAAATCAATTACTTAACCCTAACATAAGAGACCCTGAAGCTCTCATACCCATACAAAATTTTTGGCATCCATAACTAGTTACACTAATATGAAATCATCAATCATTATACTACTAAAACGTTAAAGATAAAAAATTAGCACTATATCTAACATATATCAGTGTCCATTGTAAGTATTTATAGACATTATAGTAACCTGAAATACTGAATAAATATGACCATAAAGACAATACGATATATATAAAAATTCACATAAATTCACATGAAATAATTTAGACGAGATTATTTGTGAATATTATTTAAAATATCAAACATTAGATACCTTATATTCGTATATAAGTCTGATATAAAAAGCCCCGTAGAGTTTGACTAATTATCCAATAGTTAAATTGATCTTGTCCAATTATTTGGAAATAAAATTTAATTAATCATGAATCTACATATCCAAACTGCATTACAATTAATATTCAACTAATTATCCAATAGATAAATTGATTGCATCCAAATATTTGAAAATAAATCTACTTTAATTATAAATCTAAATATTCAAACTGCATTACAATAAATTGATAAAACAATATGATAGTTTTAAATCCAAAACATAATTAAATTTATAATATAACATAAAAAATATAATTAAAAATAACACTCATATTTTGAGAAAAAAACATAACTTCAAGCATTCTGGCATGTAAAGTTGAGGTCAGGTAGTTTTACAATTCGAATTTATTAGTTTGTTATTTTCTTAAATTGTGGGTAGGGGGATCATGTATGTTAATGACCTTTCGATATTTGCCAGTTAACTGATGATCTGTTGGCCGGTAATAAAAACGCAATTAAAAAATAATAAAGAGCCGCCGTATGCGACTAGGCGGACCAATTTACATAACTGAACTGAAAAATATCAACAAAACGTAAAAAAAGTACAAATAAAAGAATAGCTAGAAAGCAAGCCACTAAGTCACCACGCTAGAGCAGGCAAACAAACGAATCAGAAACTAATTAGAGCAGGAAAAAAGAATGAATGAATATGAATACACGCGCGGAAAAGGAGAAAACAAAAAGGCCTCATGATACACATCTTATCTGCAAAGGAGATGCCGTTGTCTCTGCATGCATCGCCTTCACCAATGCCACAAAGTTGAATAGATCCTCTTCAGAGAACCACTTGAACTTCCACTTAAGAGAACCAATATATGTTCTTTTAGTACGAATTGCTGCAACCTTCTTGCAAGCAGTGACCCCACTTGCAGCAGTGACCAGGGGGCAGAACTCGGAGGTAGAATGTTGAACAGCTAAGCTCACACAACAAGTCTCCCTGGCATCAATGACCTGAAATGAAATTAATATGTGAATAGACGTACCTTTGACCCTTTCCACGTGGGGGGACGAAAAAAAGGACATACCTTTCACAAGTTGAATTGATTTCATAAATGAAAAGAAACCAAAGTGATAAAATGTTGTCAAGGGATAGATCTAGAAAACATCAGGCATTCATAGCTTCGTCGAAGCCAAATAGCCAAATCCAACTCAACCATTTAATCACTCCTCAAGCCAGGGGAAGCTAGTAAAACTTCAGATTTGCAATGAGTTATCTAGTCCTTCCATTAAAAGTCTTTACCATCATCTATTAAAATGTCTTTGCTGTAAGGTATAGATTCTACAGCCACAGTATATGTTCAAAGGTACAGCCAACAAACAAATTTACTTCGAACTGTTTACATTATTCCATCTTACAGTTTTCCTCAAAAATTCATACTCACAAGCTTGTCACCTTTCACACAACGGCCTCCTGTGTATTCACACAGTACACTAATGGTGACCACTCTCACAGTGCAAAGAATTATATGATCTCTTTCTCCTTGGCATACTAGCATGATTAAAAATCTATTTTGAACCTTTTAATAAAGATATTCCACTTAAGAAGTAAGATGTCAAACCAAAAATGAAGATAACCCCACTTTAAAAATAGTTGACAGAAAGCATTATCTTAAAACTCTTTCCTATACAAAACGGACACATAATTAGACAGACAGTCCAAAAACGGAACAAAGATAATCTCTGCTATTTGATCAGTGAATATGGTGTACAGTACAGATAAATGCTTATAAGCATAGATACAGAATAACTTACAATTTCAGAAACATTATCGATGGAGCAGCACAGATCAACCAAATAATATGGAGGGGAAAATACATCCACTGAAAGAGAGCTGAACTGCATAAGGTCCTCAATGCATACAAGCACATGTCCTTCAATCAGAAACAGTGATCTTGAGAGCCATGACTCTGTTCAATTTAGATGTATGAGAATTTAATATTAGACCAATACAAATAAACCATAGTTGAAAAAGTAGAAAAACGTTGAAGTATCTAAGATGTATTGAAATCCTATTTTAAGAAATTGAATTGCTAAATTTAAACTCATGCAGACTAAGGCATTTGCACTTTGCAGTAAAGAAAAATGCATTCAATGTTTGGCGTCCCAAACACTACTCTCTTGAAACTGGATCAGAGAGAACTGCTAAATTTAAACTCATGCAGACTAAGGCATTTGCACTTTGCAGTAAGAAAAATGCATAAGTCACAGATAAAACAAAATAAGTTATATAAAATATACGGCAGAATGTTTACAGTTATGCAGGGATTTAAATCAGTCCTATGGATGACAGCAAAATCTAATCCATCCAGCAAGTTTTGATATTTCTTTAGTTTGAGATATACGGCGACAAATGAATCACTGATAAACCACATGAACCAGCATTTCAGAATTAGAACTCATCTTTAAATTGAAGTTTATGCATACCAGTAATTTCATGGTCAAGACAAATTGTAGCAGAGACAGAAATAGATTGCAACAAACCAACCGTAATAATTAAATCACCAGTGATGCTAAATATCAAGTTGATCAGTCTCTTCCATATTATGTACCAGTTTGAGCTCCAAGCCTTTTTCTTTAAAACAGAAAGATTATAATATAAATGGATTGGGCGGTTAGCCAATCTGAAACACAATATTTAGGCGAGGAAATAGCATCAATACACACTTGTTTACAACGAAAAATGCAATCCACAAAAATTATCACGTCATAAGAGTAACTTCTAAATCGAGTGCAATTTATACTATTTTGCTTTGCATGCCCAGGAGTATTCTACCGAGATCTACCTACCAACACCCCACTCCTTCAACACTTAACCTAAACTGAAGTCTAAAAGCAAAAAATAAAAATAAAAAATACAAAACCTACCTACCAACACCCCACTCCCTTAACACTTGACATAAAGCTGAAGTCTAAAAACAAAAGAAATTTGTTCCTTTAGACAGAAGACCATATCACAACATCCGCAAGATTGTAAACCATTTAGACATACGAAATCATAACCAAAGTGAGGTTGTGAGACATACCTTTGTCCTCACTGCACCAAAAGAGTACCATTGAATATTGGAATATGCCTACTTTTAAGCCTCCACAGATTTGTTTCTCAAACAACTCAACCTGAACCTGCTCCAAACTGCCATTTAAATTTCCAAAACCCCAGTCTATCATAAATAAGAAAATAAACCATGTACAACCAATTGGGCAGTTATTAAACAAAACAAGTACCAAACACCGACATACATATCTACCAAAAAGTAAATAAATAAATAATAAAGAAGCCAGCATTGAGTTTAAAAGCTTATATGTGCTATGACATAGATAGATCACCTTCTCAAGGAACATTTATCATTTGCTGAAACCAAATAAAAAATTTGCAATGTACAAAATAGTTGCCTTGATTTCTCAATGCTCCTTGTCATTAAGAGGTATGTTGCACCCATCTCAGTCGATACCCTAACCTCATCACAGGAAATGAAACAGTTTCAGAGAGGTGACACATAACTTCAATGGCTGAAAGTAACAGACACCACTAACCTCAAAACCTGGAGTCCTAGACCGATCAAAACCTCTCTAATATCTTCAATCTTGTGGCAACCAAGCAAATTTAAGATAGATCCTGCAGACCACCATAGATGTTAGTTTCACCATGAAGTTCCACAACCAGCACAAGTAAAATGTGGTTCATTTTCTGTAAGAAGTAAAATCTGATTTATCAGCACAAGAGCAAAACCGAATAAAAATATGCCTTAAGAAATAACTTCATAACCACCTGTTCCATCAACTGTGACACCAAAGAGCAGCACATAAAACTTGTTCTCGCTGCTACGTAGTACAGCCACTTCTCTAAAAAGAGGGAAAAGGTCAAAAAGAAAAAGGTAATACGATTGCAAAAGAGAACATAAGAAAGAAAGAGATTACAGAGAAAAAGTACATGCAACTTACTAATATTAATCATTAAACGTGTATAATTGTTCAAATACTTAGCCTCCGCAACCATCGGATATAATCAGTATAAGGTAAGAAAATCTTCAATAGTACACACGCGCACACACATAGGTAGTGAAATACAATGATCAAATACAAAAGGAAAATAGGTTCAATCAAAAATTAAAATCTGCAAGAATAAATTATAAATACTCAATCTCATAGAATGTTAGAACTGGGAATCTGTACGATGGGGTGGAAACTATGGCAGGCATCTCACATCATCCCATAAAGACTCCAAAGCCAAGCCAAGCCAATCCATACAAAGAATTAACATGAGATAATTAACATGAGATATTCTTCTACATATATGAAACATTTTAAAAATATAATCATATCACTTATAACATGGAAGTATAAGTGTAGGCACCCATAGAGACTCAGAAACCATGTCAGTCAATATACAAAGTGTAGGCACCCACAGACCTCCCACTTGGCAAGTTCAGGCAAAAGGAAGTCTAACTCAATAAGATTGAAATTCCCACCAACACTACCAAAATGTATAACTCAAAATCTCATTATAACCATGAATTAAAAAGCACATTTCCAACTGTACAGCTCTTTGCCTAAAATAACTAGATACACTAGAATCACAGAAACTAGACAACACCATAAACATTTTTCAGAAGACGGTATATATAAAACAAGACATTTGGAAAGGCAAATAAGACCAACACATCAAGGTTTTCGGATATTAAGTAAAATATCAACAATAAATAATGACCTGTATCACTTCACATGCAAAACACCAAACAAATTATTTGTATAAATAAGCATGCTAATCAAAAAGTGTAATACACTCGGGAAAAACGCAGCAAGCCATTTTTCATTTTTCCCGAAGTTACTCATAGCTGCTAAAAAAACCCTGCCTAACTGACTTTTCAACAGAAGTTACCTTCCTCTGTGCATGAAGTCTTGCTCAAGTATCCAGCAAACAGTATACTGCATACAAGTTTCATGACTTTTGGAATCAGCAACATTTTTGTTGAAGTAATCTTCAACAAAATCCTCTTTGACCGAAGACAAGAATTTAGCCACAGATCCAATTCCACTAATATAAGGGGTCATGACTGCATTCTCCCGCGTCTGTTTCTTGTCAGAAGTTCTAAGAAGATAATTCAAACCAAATATATGCTTTCCTTGCTCACCTACATTATCAGCTTCACTAATATTCAAGTTGCCATTTAAATTTTGCAAAGCTTCTGTCTTGGCAACTGTGTTCTGCTCCTTTAATAATGAAATAACTCTTCTTGTATGTTTCCTTTTATTCTTTTCCAACAAATGAGCCTCTTGATTAACAGAACTATCAACTTCACCATCATTGCCCCCAGCAGAGAAACCATTGTTTTTGCAATTTTCTCTTTGACAGTCAATCTCATGTGGTTGGTCATTATGATCTTCTTCAAAGAGGTTTAACAATGAATGCACTTCAGCACTACTATACTCATGTTCAGGGTTGATTGACTGATCAACTTCAAGCATTGATGGCCCATATTCGCGGAAATCATCATCACTACAGCTGGTTTTACTATCAGATGATACCACAGAATAGGACTCTGCAGAGAGCTGTAAAATTTCGGCCACTAAATTGTGGCGACGATGAAGAATGTCCTCTCGATAATGAGGTGGAGAACCAGGACGGGCGGAGGATGAAAAAGCATCTGTGATATCATCTATAGGAGTCAATGGTGACTCATGGATGTTCTCAACCATCCTACGATCTTGAATAGTAAAGGTATCTTGATGGAAGCTTTTAGATTGCACAGTGGCAGCACCAGCTCCATCATGTAAATAAGGTTTTTCATTCTCCTGTCTTAATTCCATTCTCCCAATCCCCGGTAAAGAGAACCCGCCAGTAATACCGAGAGAACCAATATGATCAAAGGATTGATAGGCGTGCAAACCAGTAGGCATATCCGCATAGGAATTTTCAGATTCTAAAATGTTTGTACTACTCTCATCACCTGAAGCTTGAACAGAGCCTGAGACATATTTTGAGCTTTCAGCTAGATGTGGCTGGCTCCTCTTGTTCTTTATATAATTATCTTCCTCACAATTCATCAACGTAGCTCCACTACAGATACTGCCATCCACAAAATTCTCTGAAGTGTGATCCATCCACTCTTTAAATTCCCGCAACCAAAGAATTGAACGCTCTCTCTTCATATGCTCAACCCTACTCATCAAATCAATAATTTCAGCATCATCATCAGATGCTACATTCTCCTCTTTGCTTTCAATCTCATTATCACATGACACAGACTCACGGTCAGAACCAACACATGTACTTTCTTCTTCACTCTCAATAGAAGCAAGGCGGCAAGCCTTTTTCTGCAAAATGTAAATCATGAAATATTGTGACTTTAATGAGCTCAATGAGAGTATATATATGAACAGATCACTAAGGCTTAGTACCCATCAAATGTTTAAAGATCAGGGGCAAGCAATTTACTTTATTCCACAAACTCCCAAAGGCAACTAACCTGTACCATCAGACCTACCAACCGGCCACTGGGTCAGGAGTGATCAAGTACAGTAAAGCCTCTCTATAGGCATAATGTTGGGACCAAACTAATTTCACTACTATGAGGAGGTTATAACTTAATAGAGGTGTAGTTACAAATATTATTGTTTTGACTTATCTATCCTTAGCGCAAGCGATATATAAGGTAAAATATGCATTACAATGAATAATTAACTAATGTTGCATGTCAAATCCAATTGATAAAAGAGATAAACATAGTTTAAACACAAAGTGTTGGGAATATTCAATGCACTAAGGTAAAATACGCATTACAATTAAAAATTAATAAATGTTGCATGTTAAATCCAATTAATATAAGAGAAAAACATAAACACAAAGTACATGTATTTATGTAGTGTTGGGAATATTCAATGCACTAAGGTAAAATATGCATTACATTAATAATTAATTAATGGAGCATGTCAAATTCAATTGATAAAAGATATAAGACAGTTTAACCAAAAGAAAAAAGTACATATCCTTATGCAGCGTTGAGAATATACAAAGTGCAAGTCTAAACATTTGCATTCCCTTTAACGTTTTTCTCTAAATGTAAATTATGTAAATATTATAAATGATTTGATAACAAACTCTAAAGAACAAATCATTGTCCCAAACAACTTTAAAAAATATTTCATTTCATATTAAATCTTTAATATAACATGGCACATATTTTTTTGCTATATACAGATAATTATTATTATATGGAGACGATTTTGTTAAGATGGGACCTAAAAAATTATAACTTATTACAATGTGGAATTTATTCTTAGTCATAATTGCCCCAAATTGGGACCACAATTTATTATGATTGCAGAGGTTATTCCTTTATAGAATACCACTACAGAGAGGTTTTACTATATATACATATGTATATATATTCAAACCTAAAGGCATACCAACTTTAAACTAATATTTAGAACTTCCTATTAAAATCACTTACCCTTTTCCTGTTAGCATTTCCATCTCCATCAGCATTACCTTTTGCTGGAGAATAGAATCCAAAGCCTGCGGGTCGCTTCTGTCTCCTAGCAATTATAAGTTGCCTCTCCCAGAGCTCTCTCGTGCTGATTTCCTTGCCATCTACCTTCAACTAGTTAGGACAAAAAACAAGAAATAAATAAGTTTAGCATTACAGTTACATAGGGAGAGTCATTATGCAATTCAGATTTGATTTTGGTGACAAAATTTCAAACAAACCAAAACAGAAAAAATTGCTTAATGATCCCCAAGAAACTATAATGTTAAAAAGCAAGAAGAATGTAAATCATGCCTTACTTTAGCTGGATGAGCAAAATAGCTGAATACTTGTGCTCGATACCATCGGGAACAACATAATGGATTCCCTTCCAACCACAAGTTCAGCAAATAAGGAAGGCTAGCAAGGAATTCAAGCTCAGAAAAAGTGGAAATAATATTGTAGGAAATGTCAAGGCCTTCAAGAGACTTCAAATTCTCAATCCCACGCAATGTAGTCAGTGCATTGTTCCTTAAAACAAGTTTTACAATATGGCAGGAGACCTGCATAATCCCACAACATGGGCACAAGATGGGTGAATGGGTCCACACCTGATTCATAGAGCAAAAAATAACAACAGAATGGGAAATATCTAGTAATCAAACTATGAAATACAGCATTTCACATATAGTCATGATAAGTAAATCTAACATATATTTATACATGAATTTGCAAAAACAAAGATCATTGCATTAACTTCATCGGAAACCCCTACAGTTGATTATAATAATGTCAAATGGATGTGAAAATTATATCTATTCAAAAAATTAAGGAAAAAAATTGTGTTTTTGTGTGTGTCTGTATTTATATATTAATTATTCTCTAATGAGGCATCCTCATTTTAACTAAAAAAGAATGTGACTAAAAGACAAACAACCACGAACTTCAGTGCACTAGCACATGGGAAAAAAAATATATGGCCTCCAATGAATTGATTTCATGCTTTTTTTCTTTTTCCTTTTTTGTTAAATTGAGAATGTCCTCAGTGAATAAAATTTTTCTACCCACAACAAGAACACACATCGTTAATTTAACCTAAAACACTAATATAGTTGCTGAAACTTGTAAATATAACACCGATAATCTCGCTATTTTAACACCAATAATCTTTTCCACGCTTTTTCAATCACATGGACCCTTTTCTATCATTGCTCACCTACAAGCTCTATTTTTATATAATTATTTCTTTCTCACATAAACTCATCTCCACCCACATATTTCTCTCTCTTTGGCTCACATGGAATTATCATTCATATCCAGACATTTATGCTAAAGAATGTTAGCTTCAACACTTATTCTCATAAAGAATTGGAGAAGTTATGAGGTTGTCAGGCAATCAATTAACATATGATTTTAGGAGAAAATTTATGAGACCCATTCTTGAGTTTCTTGTTTTCCTTTTGGTTAGGAAAGAGAGAAACTTTTATAGAAAATTAGAAACGAATAAATAATACAAGAGTGAACAGGAGGTCCACAAACTAAAATCTTCCCTACAGTGTAGAGTACCAAAGTTTCTACAATAATTTGAAAAAAGAAGCCCTTGAAATCTGAGACACGTGAATAAGAATCCAAACCAACAAAATTAACCCAAAACTGCAACCCAATCAAGCTGCATAAAAAAGAATGAGGAATGTAGAAAATCCTTGGAAGTTGACATCCAACTAGAAGAAAAGAATTGAATCCTGTCCCATAACCCATTAATATCTTCCTCATTTTCCCCTACAAGTATACGGCTATTTCTTTCTTACCAAATCACCCAAAAGAGAGCTGGGACACACACTTCCATAATGTTTTAGCTTTCCTTCCTTTTCTAAAAGCAAATATTCTCCATCAATAAAGCCTTACAAGAGGCTGGACCTGCCAAAAGAAAATTAGCTGCAACACATAAATGAGCCCACAAAGAGGAGGCAACATCACAATGAAGAAAAAGACGATTGCTGGTTTCTTCAATCTTTAGTTTCTTGTTAATTCACCAGAAAAATCAGTGCCAGCACCTTATTCAACTTCACGTCAAGGCCGCCACCACCAGCATTCAAGAGAATGCTAATCAATCTTTCTTACGCATGTGCCTTGCAAGATTAGTGGTGGTGGCTTTCAACACTTGCCATTGTTGGCAGTGAATGGTAAACAGGGTTCGGTGTTTTGGTGACATGTACAAGATCGAAATAGTAAGCTAACTTCTCCTAGGAAGAGTTGTGGGATCTCCTCTCTTCCAACTTATTGGAATAAGCAACGAGGATGAAATCTAACCAGTGCTTTCTTTCCTATGGCTAAGCCTTTCTGTTATGACTTTTCCATATGTGTGTTTGTGTATGCACATATGTGAAAATATATATCAACTAAATTACTGTATTCTAAGACATCTAAGATGTGTGAATCGAACTGAAGAAGAGCCACTACCGTATGCAGATCATACCAAACAATCTTTCCGAGGTTCCAGGTACAACAATGTTCAAAATATGTCAAACGATTTTAGCAGTCCACCAGAGCATGATAGAAAAACTATCTACACTCCTAGTAACCCCACAGCTTGTTGAACTTAAATTTCACACAACTGCAACAGACCAGCATGGTAGCAAATGATATCACAATGTGACCACCCTACATTCCAAGCAAAGTTAACAAATTTTGGACTATAACCACCACCAATTTCAGACTATAACCATTGGCATTAAATAGCACAACAAATTTCAGATACAACCATAGGCATTGAATAGCATAATCCTATCACAATCTCGACTTCAAACTAAATTCTCACGGATAAACAAGGCCCTAAGAAAAGAAGGAAACAGTAAGCAATGCAAATTAATGAGACTCAGATGCAAGTCTGATTTAAAAGATAATCAAGAACATATAAGCCAAATCCTAGAAGGAGAAAATTTTTTATTTTTATTATTATTATTATTTTGATAATCCAGACTCCTGCACCAACTCCAACCATGGCTCAGCACCAGCCAGGCCCTAAACTGGGGGGGTCAGTCGAGGACCCCAGTCTCATGACCCACAAGACAACAAAGGGTGGAATTATTAATCTCACCAGAAGGATCGAGCTTGAGACCTCAATACAGCCAAGCACCATATCCCAAGCCCTCAACCAACTGGGCTGCCCCCTTCGGGGCAAACAGAAATTTATTTCAAAAAAGTATACGTTAAGATGAATTAGGAATGTGTAAACAATCAAGCACGTTCAAAACCTTTGTCATGATTGCTCTCTTCTCAGTTGAAGCAACACTTCTTCTCTCTATTGAATGAAAGCTGTTTTCATATTGGGGTAAATACATCTAAGGCCATAAAACATTGCTTTATTATGTTTGATCTAATTATCCCAAATTGAAAGTCATTCTGAGCAAATATATTAAAATTCATCATAGAGATTGGTTCATATGGCTGCTGAAAAGTTATCAAACCAACGCGCCCATGATTTTGACAGAGCATGATCAAGCAAGGCTTAGATTAAACACTGAAGATACAGAAACACATGTGCTTATTGAAACCTACGGCAATGTGTTTATGAGTGCCCAAATATCATCTTCAAATATTTAGTAAATTCTTAAGCAAAAATTAAGACAGAAAGCTACAAACAAAATTTACCCAATAGTAAACATAGAATTACATTTTTTTAAAATTACTATGTAGGGGAAAATAATTAGAAAGATGCCACAATAGAAAGCAGCTCTAAAGACAACAAGCATGAAATATGGTTTCAAATCCATGCATCATCTCAAACATCAAAGCAGTCATTCAACATACACAAAGATAACTATTAAAAGTAATTTACTCATACCTCACTAAAAGCTGCAATGGATCTGAGGTTATTAAACCCAAGATCCAAGTGCTTCAAGTTGACACATTTACGAAGATTATCAACCTTAGCAAACTTGTTTCTACTTAAATCAAGAGTTTCAACGGCAGGAAGAAGTTGCAGAGACTCGTCCATTATAACCAACCGATTACACGAACAAGATACAAACGACAACCGATTCCACTGTGGAGAGTCCTTTATTTCAACAATCCTGCTCGCAAACACATGCCGCAGTGCGTTCTAAAGTAAACACAGAACATAAAAGTCAAATTTACGGAAAATCAGCATGAATTAATTCAAAAGAGAGCAAGTGAACTGACGGTAGAATTGTGACAAATAATCTTCTCCAAAGTATGTCTTAATTCAAGCAAGCCTTTAGCAGCGGAAGTTGACAAGTCACATCCTCTGAGCTCCAAGACCTTCAATCTACAAAATGGCAGCAAGGAGAGGGGCGTGGGGTCACGCGCGGGAGGAGGCAGTGCAGACACGACTTTCAACGACGTAAGAAGCTTCAAAATCCGACGCAATTGCTCCAATGCACGGTGGTCACCAAGGTCCGAAACGTAGGCGCGAAGATAGTCAAGAGGCGCGCCAGCTAGCAGCCGCTCAAGCTCACGCAGCGCCTCGAGCCGCGATTGGACGTAGTGAAGCCCCGCCGGATTGAGTTTCAAGACTATGGATCCTTCTATTAACGGACCCGCTTGTTGTTCTACGAATTTCACCAGCTTTTCCAGGTATCGATCTCCAGTTACGATCGCCATTAAAATTTAATAAAACTGATTTGATTTAATTAGTTAATAAGAAATAAAAAATGGAGGTTTTGGAGGAATGGAAAACAAGAGAAGAAGAGTCGTGGCTGATTTTATTATTAGAATTGATTTGCAAGGGTAAGCGTATCTCGTTAATTGGGTCTTAATGATTGATTAGTGGGTTAGAATTGAAAGAGACTTCTGCAATTTTTTTTCTTTTCCCTAAGAAATTTTAAAATTTTAAGAAAAAATTAAAAAATGTAGCAAGAAGACACGTGGCTTACATGCAAACCCAACTCGATGATAGAGGGAGGGGACCCGATGATACATTTGTATGCTAACTGGAGAAATTTTATCAGACATAATTATATAATAAGTAAATAATATATTATATGAGTGTATTTATTTTAAAAAATCATAATATAAGTAGTGATTATATTAAATTTAATTATACATGTCATACATATATTAGTTGCTTATGTTGCTTATACATGTCATACATATATTATAGAATTTCTTCAACTAGTATTGACTTTGTCTAATCTGTGTTATTTGACCATTTTTTCCCTCCTTAAATAGGTTATTTTTTCATATTTCTCTTTCATATCTACCCACAACATGATGAACACAGTGTAATTCTCGAGGTTCTATTATTTTGTTTGTTGTTTTCGGGCAGGTTTGGTAATATTTCTCCCTCTCATTTTGTAATGACACCACTTTCAGTTGATTTTTTTAGAAGTTCATCACAATATTATCCTTAAATTGATGATTGAATAATATAATTTATAAAGTAGTAGATTCATTGCTAGTTATACCATTTGTTTTCGAGACATGCAATACATATACAAAGATATCAAATTATTTCAAAAGTATAGGGACTAATTTCATTGTGGTAGAACTTCAGCATCTTCCATGATGTTGTAATCATACTATAGGCGTATGCTAAAGTTACTGTTAAATGTTTTAGATCTTTAGTTTGGTTGAAGAATCATCTAAAGTGACATTTGTTTTTTTATCACAGATCTGAATATACCTGAATTAATCTAAATTCTAAATAGAACTGGATGTCTAAATCTGAATGACATGTTTTTTTTTAAATTGCTAAAAATAAATATTAAATTATTTTTTAACTTAAAAAATCTAAAAACTAATATTTTTACATTTGTGCTATTACAAGTTATAAATGTTAAATAAATCATAAACATCTCAAAGAACTAAAACAGGATAATATATTATCATAATATAAATTATGTTCAATTGAGTACAACCTTTTATATTTTAAATTACTATTTGATAATCAATTTATTGTAGTTCATGATATTTTTATTTAAAAAATATTCATAAAATTATGAAGATAAATAATGCTAATTTGAAGAAAATAAAAATATAAAAATAATAATAGTTTATCACTATATTATCATAGGTTATACATGTGGGTAATAATGCTAATTGTTAAATTTTTTTAGTATAGGTAAAGATGAAAATTAATTAAGTAAATAAGAATATTTTGGAGAATGTCTTTTAATGATATTATTTAAATTTCTTAAATTAAGTAAAAAGCTAAAAAAATCAGCTTAATTACTTAATTTTCATTAAGTTAAAAAGCAAACGGACTTAATGATTTCATTAATTGAAATTAAGTCAATTAAGTCAATAAATTAAAAAAAAAACCTAAATCTTTTAAGTTATTATTTGTAATTTGACATTTAAAATATAATACCCACTTTATTTAAAAAGTAAAACAAATATATTTATTTATCTAATTCTTAATAAATTAAACATCATAATCTTTCAATCTACAATATTTTACATTGACTACAAAATTATACAAAAAAATGCAGGACATCTCTATATATAATGTTTCCAATATTTGTATTTTTTAATGTGATTTTACAAACACTTGTTTCCCACCAAATTGAAATCTTGCTAATATTTTCAATTGACTTCATGTTGTTAGAATAAGAAACCTTTGATGAAGTGCATCATCTAAATTGTAGGAATATTCATGTTGTATCACTAAACATCAATTATTAAATATGCAGAAGAATAGGTGAATTTGTAATGTTGAATTGTAATTAGTCTTCCAAATCAATATGTTTTTCTAGAGAATTCTTTAACTTTCTCACCAAACTCTCTCTGATGATGGAATGTCAGAAAGAATAAAATATTATATGTGACTTAGGAACCATAACCAATTATAGATATAACTTTTTCAGTTATCTTTAGATATTCTTATTTCCTCACAAAAATAAAAATTACTCTTAAGATGCACATTAAAGGCCAACACCTACATTAAATTTCAAATTATTGAAAACCTTAATAAATCATTTTAATTGGGTTAACCTTATAAGATAGTTATTGTGAGGTACAATTTTCTCACTTAAATATAGTAAAATTTATTTTAAGCTAACAAGCCCCTAAAGTTTATAATATTTAATTTTAAGGAATGATGACATAAGTAATAACATAAGAAATGATGACATAAGCGATGACATAAGTGATGATGTAAGAAGTATGTAGAGAAAATTAAGACTTCTTGAATTTAGTAAGTTATTTATAAAGGATAATCTCAACCATTGATCAAGAGTTGTGGTGGCAAAATCCTAACCATCCATTAGCCTTAAGAAATCCTATAAATACCCCATAGCCCTTTTCATTTTCAATCCAACCTAGAAATTTCATTCTCTTCTATTCTAAGTCCTAATATCAAGTGTAGAGAAATTCTTAATTTAGAAAGGTCTAAAGAAGTCAAGATCAAGAGATAAATAACACTTCAACTACAATGTAAGGACAAAATTCTTTTCATACTTAAGTTCAGTTTTAACAATTCCTTTATATTATGATGGCTATTATAGTGTGATTAATTATATCTTTATATGGTCGGCCCTTCCGCCTAATATGCGATGCTATGGTCGGCTTTGCCGCCTAATATGTGATGTTATGTATCGAGGAATTTCAAATGTTATAAATTGCATTAGATGCATGCACATTGTGGACTACATTATGAAAAAGACGTTTCAGAAAATGAATTTATGAAAAATAGGTGGTTGTACTACCAAGTGGCAAAGTTCTAAGGAGGGCAAGCCCTCAAAGCTAAGTTGAAAGAAATCTTTTGGAGACGGTGATACGTAACGCCCAAAAGATCAACTAATAAAGCCCAATGGCATATTGTTTAAAGAGTAAAAGTGCCAGCCTTGAAGTGCAACATACCTAGGGCCCAAATAAAGTTGTTTTGTATTTTCTAAGTTTATTTTAAGAGTTTAATATGTTCATCCATATGTATCATAATTTATACATGCATCAAAGTGTTATCTTACTGGGCATTAGCTCATTAAGTCCTTACATTGCAGGTAACGATGAGTAGGGCAAGCTGGCGCCAAGTCCTAACCAAGACGAAGTGCATATGGGCATAATAGACCTTGGGATTTTATAATGCGCTCAGCTTTGTTTCAATAAAAATAAACATCTTAGTTTTGTGTAAAATAAAGTTTTTATACTAAGGAGTTTCTGTATGACTCTTTCTTTTAGAATTCGTATTTATATTAAAAGTAACTATGTTTTTAAGCATTTTTAAGTAAATAATATAGTGGAGTGTTACAATTATCATTACATAATTATTCACATATAAGTCCAACATTAGATGTCCTACTTGGGGTATATGTGTAACCTTATATTCATATTCTGCAAAAATAACCATATGATCCCAACTTTAATTGTCATTACTAAAATGTATCTATAATCAATCTAGTCGATTAATCATATCAATATAAGATCAAAATGACCTTGACTACAACTATTGTAATTGGACCCATCAATGGTCACTATGCTAATACAACTGAATGATATGGATTATGATATGGATGTGTAGTATAGAAATTTCATACAATGTGATCTTAAGATGCATATTTCCATCAATCATATCAACATAAGGTCAAAGTGGCCTTTGTTACAACTATCATAATTTGACCCATCAATGGTCACTATGCCAATACAATTGAATGATATGGATTATGATATGAATGTTTAGTATAGAAATTTCATACAATGTGATCTTAACATGCTATTTTCATCAATTATATCAACATAAGGTCAAAGTGGCATTTGTTACAACTATTGTAATTGGACCCATCAATGGTCACTACGTCAATACAACTAAATGATAATTTCATGCAACATAAGATCAAAGTGGCCTTTGTTACAACTATCGTAATTGGACCCACCAATGATCATTATGCTAATACAAATGAATGACATGGATGTATTACATGAAAATTTCATGTAATGTGATTTTAATATGCCTATTTCCAACTGATTCACTTTAGTGAGATTAAACCATACCAAAATTAGAATGTGAATAAACTAAAACTTTATTTTTGTATTGAATAACCTCAAATATTCATAAACTGAAATGACTAAAAAACATATATTCATAAGAGTATCTAAAATCACAAACTCTTACTAAAATTGAATATCATTTATTGATGCGACACCTGTACGAGTAGTGTGCTCATGAAAACATTTGGGGTGGTAATCCCTTCATAAGCAGATCTGCAATCATAGAGTTTTGTGCCAATGTGCTCTATAGATAATTGTTCACTCTGAACTCTTTCTTTAACAACGAGAAACTTGTGTTTTTATGCTTCGACTGACTTATTGTCATAAAATAATTTGAGTGGTCTATTAATACCATCCATTATGCGCAGGCCCGATGACAAAATACTGTAGCTATATTCCCTTATTAGACATCTCATAACATGCTACGAACTTTGCTGCCTTCGTAGAAGATGTTATAATAGATTGTTTAGCACTCTTTTAGAAGACAACACCTGTAGCTAGGAGATAGATGTAACCCGACATCGATTTCATACTATCTTGGCACTCAACAAAATCAGAGTTAATATATCCAATGATCTTAAGCTGATTTGACCTCTACATATGATCATATAGTATTTTGTTCTTTGTAAGTATCGTAAGACCCATTTGGTTGCTTAAAATATATGCCTGACATCCCAGTAATTTATATAATATCCAGTCACACACATACATCAGACTTCATACTGTTAGTGCATATGAATCTTTGGCATTTCTTTTTCCTCAAAATCATTCTTAGGGCATTAATTAAGATTAAACTTGTCTCCTTTAGCTACAGGAGTATCATCTAGTGATGAGATTGAAGATAAAACTATCACAAACATGTGGGAAGAGGCATATTCAAATCCTATTTAAGTTTCTGTCGGACCTGTCACAAGAGCTCGAGCAAAGAAATTCAAAGAAGTGCTTAATGAGTTGATTCAAACAACTTAGTCTTAATCAAATTCATGGAGGCTTGTTAAAGGAATCGCACATGATAAATGCATGATTCAGGCTCTTCAAGTTTCCAAATAATCACTTCCATGAATATAGGAAGTTGGCTTGCACATTATGGCAGGAAAATATATTATTTTCCTTTTCTAGATACTTTCATGTTTCTTGAGGAGGCTACTAGAGAAACAAATAAGTTATTTCTCTTTTAATTGCCTAGTTTCCATTTTAATTGATATAAGCCATTTAAGCCGATTAGAATTCTGATTTGATTTAGATTATTTCCTATTTGCTTATATTATGATTCTGATTTGATTTAAAATTTTTCCTATTCGCTTAGATTATGATTATGATTTGATTTACATTCTTTTCTATTTGTTTATATTCAGATTCAGATTTGATTTTGGTCTAGGATTTATTTTCAAAATTTCTTGTAATCAGCCTTATATAATGTACTCGCATCTAATAAACAGAGACAAATCAGCTTTGATGCAATTGGTGAGAGAGTTAATTTTCTTTGGTT
The DNA here is from genome assembly GCF_022201045.2 of Citrus sinensis. Lineage (NCBI taxonomy): Eukaryota > Viridiplantae > Streptophyta > Magnoliopsida > Sapindales > Rutaceae > Citrus > Citrus sinensis. The sequence goes on from NC_068556.1 coordinate 13,070,152, forward strand.
CTTATACAAACTTTTTGAACTTATTAGATTTTCGTGGCGTTCAAACTCTTGACTTATCAATCAGATCATCCATATGATTGCGGCGTCCTCACATACCAAGGTTCGTGCTTTCAGTAAGCATTGGGTCGCGGTTCCATTCAATTTCGAGTTTAGATTTGATCTTAGGGACTAAATTGATTAGGGTCGCATAAGTTCTTGACGCAGTTCGTATCATCTGGTTTATAATCTTGCATGCTACATCTCTTGAGAACCTTTTCGATATAACTCTTTTGTGATAGTCTGAGAATATCTTGGGGGCGATCTTGGTGTGTCTGTTTGCTTAATACAAATTAGAAGTCACCAAGATTTTTCATCTTAATATTCTTAGCTAGAAATATCTTAGTGTCATGCAATAAGCTTATATCATTGCTAGCATGCAAAATGTTACTCCCATCATTGACTAAACTTATCTCAAAATCGAATGAAATGATCACTTGATGAAACCAGAAATACTATTGTCGAGAAGCTTGTTTGAGCACATAGATGGATTTCGTAAATTTGCAAACCATATTCTTTAGGTCTCTTGAAACAAAGTTTTTTGGTTTTATCATACATATTGTCTCATTAATGTTACTATTGATAAAAAACGCTATCTTCACATCCATTTGATGTAACTCAAGATTGATATGCACCATCAATGCTATTATTATCCTAAAAGAGTCTTTGGAAGAAAATTGAGAGAAAGTCTCTTTATAGTCAATGCCTTCTTTCTGTGTAAAGCCCTTTACAATAAGATGCGTATCGTATCTCTCCACAATGCCTTTCATATCCCTTTTAGGATTAAATATCCAATTGTAACCAATAGGTTTCACATCTTCTAATAATGGAAAAAGTTCTCATGCATGATTGTCCTTCATGGACCTCAGATCCTTATTCATGGCATTAATTCACTGTTGAGAAATATAACTTTACATGACTTGACATAAATTAATTGGATCATCTTTCATCAATCTAATATTCATCTCATGTTCTTGGAGAAATACAATGTACACATCTATCACTGCACTTCTCCTTTCTTTCATGAATCTCCTTAACGACATAAGTTCTTAAAAGGGTAGAGTTTGTTCTTTTGGAATAACTTTTTATATAGAGGTTCTTCAATATTGTCTTAATTTGTTGTGACTTGAATAAATTTAGGAATGAGATCCTGATTAATTGCCAATAACACCTATGAGAATATCGACATATTCTTCTTCAAAGATAACGAATTGAGCATTTCTTGACTCAAAAGTCGACTTAGTAGTCAAATCATAAAAATTGTACCCCTTGGATCTTTTAGAGTATCCAATAAAATTGCAACTCACTGTCTTTGAGTCTAGTTTCTTTTCATTAGGTTTATTGGGCCTTATCTCAACTAGACATCCCCAAATATGTAAGTGCTTTACAGTAGGCTTATTGCATGTCTAAAGCTTGTAAGAGATTTTGGCATTCACTTTAGTTGGAATCCTTTTAAAGATATATGTTGCAATCTTAGGTATTTCTCCTTAGAATGATTCTAGTTAAGTAGAATAACAAATCATACTCCTTACAATGTCCTTAAGAGTCATGTTTCATCTTTTAACAACATTATTTATAGTGGATGAACCCAGCATAGTGTATTGTGGAACAATATTACAATCCTCTAAGAATTCAGCAAATGGTTTTGGATGTTGTTCACCTGAACTGTCATATTTACTATAGTACTAACCACCACAATCAGATTTAACGCTTTTGATTCTTTTTCTGAATTAGTTTTCAACTTTGGCCTTACAATTTTTTAACACATCCAATGACTGTGACTTTTCATGGAGGAAGTATAGGTAGACATATTTAGAAAAATAGTTTATGAATGTTATAAAATATTATTGACCATTCCAAGCAACTACAGAGAATGGCCTGCAAATATTTGCATGTATAAGTTCTAAGACATCCAAAGTTTTATTGGCTTGAACTCTCCTTTTACTGGTTCGTTTTCCCTTTGTATAGCTAACACAAACATTAAAATCTATAAAATCTAAAGGTCGAGAATTTCGTTTGACACAAGTCTCTTTATTCTCTATTTGGAGATATGACCTAATCTTTTAGGCCATAACGCAACAAAATTCTCTTTAAACCTTATGTACAGAATCATAGGGATTCATTAAATGAAGTAATCATATCAATCAAATAAATATTATTGTAGCCTGAAAAAGAATTAGAACCAACCAATTTTCAATCATGAAACCAACTTAGTTATTACCAAATGAATAAGAAAAACTAAACTTGTCCAAAGTAGAAATAGAAATCAAATTCCGTCTGAACAATAAACGTTCCATCAAGATCCAAATAAAATCTAGTCTCTAGTAATAATCTAAAATTTCTAATTGCTTCAACTTCAACAATCTTGTCATTGTCCATATAGATATATCTTTCACCATCACTGGACTTTCGGTAATTCAAGCAACCCTGTATACTCATGCTGATGTGAATTATTACATCAGAATCTATCCACCACATATGTCTAGGTACTGAAGTTAAATTAACTTTAGAATAAGCCAAAATAAGAAGCATATCTTTCTTAGCACGTTGTGCCTGATAGTTGGTGCAATGCTCCATAAAAAAACAACTAGGATCTTCTAAATCACTCGGTTATTTTTTTGTTATTTCTTTTGAGATGCTTTGTCTATTGCTTCCTTCTTTCTTTTCTTACCCTTGTCCTTGCCTTTAGAGGCAAATGGTAAGTGAGTACTTTATGCCTTTTCTTTCTTGACCCTTTCCTTTTCCTGAACATAGTGTGATATGAGCTCATTTAGAGACCAAGTCTCTTTCTAATTGTTGTAGCTCACTTTAAACTGGTTAAACTTTGTTGGTAAGGATATCAAAACTAGATACATTAGCAAGTCCTTAGAGAGTTCAAGTTTATGTGCTCTCAGCTTAAAGGCAAGATGAGACATCTCTATGACATACTCCTTGATATTGTCTTTGCCTATATGCCTCATTGAAATTAGACTTGTCAAGAGCACACCTAACTTGACAAATCTCTTTTCAATTTCTGCAAGGAACTCTGTAGCCTTAGTTATCTTTTTAGACGTAGAGCCTCTAAATGCTTCTAGAATGGCTTTCTTCTTGATCATCATTAACATATGATTTGATTTCTCCCATCTTTCTATATCTTTCTTGTCATTAAGGTACTTCAATCCATAGGAGGTGGGGAGAATCAACCCTTAATGTAAGGTCGAGATCCATGACTACGAGAACTATTGAAAGATTTTTTTGCCATGACTTGAAGTTAGAGAAATTTAGGATATAAATAAAATCGATGCAGGTAGTAATATTAGCAGAGTCATAACTAAACGAAGAACAATAGTCAAACAATACAAGCTCATATAGCTCTTAAAATGAAAAAAAAAAATTTTAAAAAAGTTCAATAATCATGCTACATACCTTATTATTGATGTGGCATATAATATGAAAGATGTTGCTCAAATTGTTATCCACTCTATCTCCATATCTAAACTCTCTATTTTCATTCACTCGCCCAAATCTGATTAAATTAATATGCGGAGCATGATCTTCTTCATCTATGTCTTCCCCATTATCATCTTCATCAACATACCTATATGGATTCTTCCCTCTTTGTTGCACATTAGGAACTTTAGGTGGCTGCCGCTTTTGTGAAATATATTAATCTTTATCTATTCTTTCATTCACTTCATCAAACTTCAACTCCAAGTGTTCAAATTTCTGTTCTAAGGACTTAAAGAAGAGTCTAAAGTATATCTTTTGCTGAGCATTATCAGAAATATATTGATTTCTGTCTTGAAACATATTTAATAACCTGCAAAACAAAGTTGAAAACCTCATGAACACTCCCTCACGTGTTTCTACTCAAGATCCATAGCACTGACACTTGTGTTTACTCAAATATGACTTTTACCTTCTTATAAGCTCAAACTCTCTTGCCTTTTTCCACCCTTTAATTTTCTCTTTTAGCTCTGATACCAGTTATGGTGAAGTACGTGGCGTTGTTATACCAGAACTACAACAGTTAAAACTGTTCTTTGGACCAGTAGTCCGCAAGCTCGGGTTTCCAGCCGATATACCTCTGTAATCAAAAACCTTTAAAACATTTTTCTCAGGTTATACAACCCAAAACAGACTTTCCTTTAGTCTAAAACAGGGTACCAAACCAGATAAGAAATGATCAAAAGTTTTCTGATGCACAGGATCCTTAGAAAAGGCAAGTGCAGAGCATACTTCCTTAGGTTTTCAAAATGAACAAATTTAATTCTTTATTCTTTTTCTTTCTTAGGACTTCATTTGCAGAGAGAGAAGAGTTTTAGGGATTCATGGTGTAAGAGAAAAACACGAGTTTATTTCTTTCAAACTTCTATATCTTACAAGCAAGGGGAGAATCCTTTATATAGGGGAGGATTCTTGAGAAGATAGGACAGGACCCCTATCGTTTTCAAAAGTAAAAGCAAAAGATAAGATAGGACAGGACCCCTATCTTTTACATAATTGCACAACTTTAATTATTACAAAAGACAAAAGTGCTTTAATAATTAAAGCATGACTTGGACAAAAGTATTAAAGTAAAAGCAAACTTTAATAATTATGCAAACATAAAGCGAAACATCATTATGACAACAAGACAAACTACTTTATTGAAAGCAACAAGACAAACAACTTTATGGAGAGCGGAGATTCATGTACTCGTCTTCGGATGAGCTTTCGGTTTCATCTGGGTCCGTATCACCAGAGTGAGGATGCTTTTGGAAGAAAGTTTTGGAGAGCTTTGGATGCTTACAGGAGGGACCACGGCATGGTGGATAAGGGCAATTATAGTCTCTGGGAGTACACTTCGGAGTATACTTAGGGGAAGTTTGGGTGGCTTTGTCAACTTTGGATGGTTGAGCTGGTCGTTTGGAAGATTGGGTTGAGGGTCCTGGTACGGAGGGGCCAGGTTCATCCATTGTTGGTTGGGGAAACTGGTGGAGGTGTTGGCTCAGAGGAAGAAAATCTTCCCATGGATCTTGTGAGTCTTGGTAAAGAAAGTTAGTGTAGTCTGGTCGTTCTTCTTTGATGATGATGCCAGTGGACTTAGGTTTAGATATAGCAGATGGAGTGGGTATCATGAGAAGGTCATGTTGTGGACCTAAGGAGGTGTGAGAGATATCTTTAAGTGGCGGAGGTTGGTGGTTTAATTGGCAAAGGTAATTGTGCAGGACGTCTTGTATGTCATTTTCAATCACAGCTATATATGGTGCAGTGAACCATTCATATACCTGATCTTGAGTCCAAAAGAGATGGGTGTCTGGATGTTGGAAGTATGGCCTGTGAATAATAAAAACTGATGTGAACATTTGTGCTTCAGGGGCAGGCATACGGTCAAGGTTGTAAATTTCGGACAGTTGTTGCAGTTTCTTTCTCCACCATGGGATGGGGGAGAACCATTCAAGTAGGGTCCAGGTAAGAGAGGTGGCGTTATCTGGATTAAGGAGGTGGTCCAGAGTGGGAGAAATGGGGAGGACTAACTTGGTTGCGTAAAGGACTGTTAGGCACCAGATGTACCATAACACGTCTTCAGTGGTGTCTCTGGTCGGATCAAGGGTTAAACCTGTAAGGAACAGATTTTCTGGGTGGAAAGTGGAAAAAGGAAAAGGGTCGGTGACAAGGTAGGCTTTCATGAAAAAGCGAAAGAGAGCTTTTCTTGCAAATTCTTGGATATCAAAAACAGAAGAGAAGGTTTTGTTGAAGGGAAAAGTTTTCTTGGTGAGAGCTTCTGGGGGTAGTGAGGTAGCCATGGAGATAATTGAAAAATGGTAGGTGGTGGAAAACAGGGTGAGAGGGTCTTGTGGTTTAGAGAGTCTGGAGAGCATATCAGGGATGAGGTTCTGGGATCCCTTTATATGCTTGACTGAAAAGTCATATTTGGAAAACCAATCTTTTAATCTGAGTAACATTTTTTCGGGAACAGTTTTACCTTTGAAATGAAAGATATTGGGGAAGGCTGAGCTGTCCATTCGGATGAGAAAATGGTGTCCAATCAGATGATACTCAAACTTTTTGATGCCATTCTTTACCGCTAAGATTTCTTTAAACACGCTATGGTAGTGCTTCTGTGTTTCAGAAAAATGTCCACTAGCGTAAGCGATAAAGTGTTCCTTGTCATTGAGTTCTTCGAGGAGGATGGCACCCCATGATTCATCACTTGCGTCTGTCTGTAATATGCGCTTGCCATCAGTAATCAACTTTAAAGGAGGCGGATTTTGCGCAATCTGCTTGAGAGTAGTGACAGCACGTGTGTGGTCAGCATTCCATTCTGGGGGCTTCTTTTTCAATAAAGCCGAGAGATGATGAGTGTGATGGTCCACATGTGGGAGGAAATCACGGATGTAATTGATAATGCCGAGAAACTGTTGGATTTGCCTTTTGGAAAGTTGCTGATCTGGAAAGTGAAGCAATTCTTGGGCAATGTGCTTTCCTGGCTGGTAGTGTCCATCTTTAATGATCATACCAAGGAATTCAATATTATCTGTAGCAATGGTGCTTTTCTTGGCCGATAACATGATTCCATGACGTTGGATAATATCATAGAATTGGGACAATAGGTTGCGATGTTCTTCATGCGATCCTGAAAAAAGCAAAATATCGTCAATGTAAATCAATGCATGATGCAAAATGGGCTGGAAGATTTGGACCATGGATTTTTGGAAAATGGAGGGGGCAGTTTTGAGGCCAAAGGGTAGGACGGTCCATTGGAAATGGGCATTGGGAATACAAAAGGCGGTTTTGTAACGTTCGGAGGGTTCAATGCCGAGTTGCCAAAAACCAGATTTTAAATCAAATTTTGAAAAGATCTGGGCATTTTTAAGAAAAGTGAACATGCTTTGTCGGCGAGGTAAAGGGAATTTGTCATCTTGTAAAAACATGTTTAATGGCTGGTAGTCAATGACTAGGCGTTTCTTTCCTCGGACAATTTCAGAATGCTTTTCAACATAAAAGGCTTGGCAAGCCCATTGGGAACTTGTGGGCTCAATTAAACCTTGGGCCAACAATTGTGAACATTCTTGTTGGGCTAGGAGTAAGTCAGAAGGACTCATTCCTGGATGGGTAGCTTTAGTTGGGTTAATGTCTTCATTGAGTTTGAAGGGTAACTTAATGAAGAAAGACTTATTTTTCCACAATGGATTTGGATGGGTGAACTCAGAATGGGACTCTGGACAGAAACTCAAAAGTTTGGTTGAAATATCCTGGTAAGACTGGGGAGTTTCAGACAAATTGTAGAGTTTCAGAATGTTTGTGAATGGTTTGAACATGGACTTGACTCGGATTCCAGTGGGAATGATTTGGAGGTGTTTGATTTGGTGAAGGATGTCAAATCCTAATAAGATATCCTTATTAGGAAGAGTGGAACCAATAACCTTGGTCCAAATGACACAATTTGGGAAGATTTGAATACCAATGGATTTTTTGGTAATCAAAGAGGTGGTGAAGAGTTTGCCATTGACAGCTTTGAAATGTTCTTCAGACTGGGTCCAATATTCTGGTGGAAGAATATGGGGGTTCAACATGCTTCGTTGGGCACCAGTATCTATAAGACCAATTGCTGGAATGGGCCTTTGGAATTTTGAGGGCAAGATCTGGAGTTTGATGGATGGGATAGGAACTGTAGTATCAAGGGAGAGTAACTGTTGGTGGAAAATCACTTGAGACTGGTCACTATCTGAGTCAGAGGAATTTTGTAGTGCGAACACTGTTTCATCGTTGGGTTCATCTTGTTCAGAGAAATAGAATTCCAATTCATCTTTGGCAGGAGAGTAGTCTGTGGTTGCTTGAAGATGTTCAACCAACCGGATGGCCTTTTCTCTTTTGTTGGGACAATCTTTGGCATAGTGGCCTTTTCTCTTGCAGATGAAACATCTGCTTGATTGCTTTCGTTTGAATTCTCTGGAGGAGGAAGATTTCTTTCTGAAGAACCGGTAGGGCTTTCGGGATCTGCGAGGTTTGGATGAAAATTCTGGAGTTTTGAATTTCCGAAAATGCCGTTTTTTCTTTGAACTGCAATCGCAATCCTTTTTCTTGTGGCATTTGATCTGTAAATAAGGCTTTTTGCAAGCACTGCGGAAAGGTTCTTTGTCTTTCAACAGTTCTTTGAAAAACTGTTTTTGCTCGCAAAGTTTGTCAAGACAGGTTTTGGCAAGCTGGAAGATTTTGCCAAGGGAGATGTTGTCTAGGGAAAGATTGGATGCTGTAAGTTGTCTCTGGATGTCAGGTTGGAGTTCTTCGGGGAGGGAAGCCAGAAAGACATGCTTTAATGTCGGCTCATTGAATCCATTAAGCTTATAGAACAGCAGGGACATTCGCTTATAATGGAAGTCAAGATCCTTAGCATTGAGGGAGCAGCATTTCATGTTGAGGTAGTCTCGTCTGGCAGCTTCAAAGACTGCAGAAGGGTCGCCAAGGAATTGATCATGAAGTACAGCAAGAGCACTTGAAACTTCTGGAAGGTCAACAAACTGTAACTGGCGATATTGTCCTAACGAATCAAACCAATCTCTTAGAGCACCCGTAAAACGAGTAGCAAATTCTCTAAGGACTGATTGAGTTGTTGCTCCTGTTCTTAGCATCTGCAGGTCAATCCAGGCAGACATTTCATTGAGTCGGTCACGCCATTTATGAGATGGAAGATCATCAAATGTGAACCATGGACCATTTGACGATTTTTGACTGGGAGGATTGGGCTGGGCTGGAGAAGGTTGGTTTGTGGCAGAAGATTCAGGCATTTCTTCTTCAACTTCGGAGGGAATATCAACATATGGTTCTGTATGAGAGGTTTGGCCTTGATCAGGTTGAGCCATCAGGATTTTGGTAATATCAGCATAGGACTTTTCAGAGTCACTGGTGGATGCTGAAGATTCTGAGTCGGTTTCGGTATGGCTATCTGAAACAGCTAGATTTGAATCAGAAGTTTGATCGTCAGTAGATGAATGGATGACTGCGTGAGCAGTAAATTGGTTCATGGGTTCTTTATCTTTTGATGGGGCAGGGACTGATAAAGGAGCTGGTGGTGATGTCGGTGTAAAAGTAGGAGATGGTTGGCCAGGGATGGTCAGAGAGGAAGGATGAAGAGGGGGAGGTCGAGGCTGTGGTCTAGGTTTGGGTTTAGGTTTAGGTGGCGGTGGCAAAGGATTGTCTCTGAAAAGAGTATGAGTCATGCCAAATAACTTGGAAGGGTCATATTGTTTAATAGGAGAGAGCATAGAGGCAAAAGGATGGTAAGTTGGACCGATAGAAGGAATAAGAGGTGAACTGGTGAAAAGGGTAGGTCTCTGTTTTTCAGATTCAATCTGAGCAAGTTCAGCTTTTAATCGCCTGATTTCCCTTTCCTTTTGGTCAAATTCGGGACCATTGTATCTGTGGGCTAGCATGGCTTGTAACTCTGAATCGAGTTGGCCAATTCTGGACTGGAGATTTTGGTGGATCTGCTGCATCTGTGCAGAGATGGAGTCAACCTTTGTCTCAAGCTGTTCAGTTCGTAAACTGATTTTCTCAACTTTGGAATTGATATTGACCAAAGTATCATTCTGTGCTCTAGCATTTTGGGTTTGCCAGTTGAGGACTGATTCAAAAGGTTTGGGAGGTTCTAGGTGGCCAGTGGAGGTAATAGGTGAAGGGATAAAGGGTTTGGACACAACATTTCGTTGAGAATCTGTATGGGGTTCCAAAGGAGGAAAGGAAGAAGAGTAATCTGAAGAAGTAGAGGAAAACATCATACAAGCCAGTGGTTGGACGATAGGTGTTGGGTGTGAGAGTGGTGATGGAATCGCAGATTTGCAATGTTTGGCAATCCATGTGAGTTCTTTTCGGTAGATGGGTAATGGAGCCGGTGGAGGTGGAGGATCTGATGGTGGTTTAGGGTCACAGTGGTGACATGGAACAGGAGGTTTTTTCTTTTTGGGTTTCCTTTTCCTTGTGGTTGCGTAATCATCGTCTTCTTCCCAATCATCCCAGCAGGGACAATTTGGGTCACACATGCCGGAACCAGGGGCATCCCATAGGAAATGGCCATTGTGTTTGGCTGGATAAACAGGGTAGCCTTGAGAATTAAACCCTGTAATGGGCAGATCTTCCTGCGCTGTCTGAACAGCTGTGATCATTGAAGAATAGGTAAAGGAGAGCCTAGGAGGCTCTTGTGGAGCACTGGGGGGTGGTTTAAAAGTCATTATGACTGTTCCATCATGTCGTCTTTCAAACATGCCTTCAGAGGTCTGAATTGGAGCTGTATTGTTGTGGAACTGTTCATAGTTGGAGATCCATTCAAGAGGCATAAGCTTGATGAGCTCATGACGGGGAATTTGTCGGGGAATCTGGATGATTGTCGGGATCTGGTCAGATTCTGCTAACACCATGAGGGTGTCAGAGTGGTGTTCTGGAGCGGGTAGATCTAAGGCATGATTTTGAAGCCTGTAGACCAGTTGGTGATGTAAAGTGGCAATTTTTGCAGAAGAAATTTGTTCAGCACCTTGAATCTGAACTTGGACTTTCAAGGTTGTGGGCAAATTGGGGTCTTGGAGAGAAAGATTGAAATTGGGATAGAAAGTGAGTAAAACACTTCCTGCATGAAGGGTTGTGAGGACAGTACCGATAACAGCATCTTGGTACTGTTTAAACCGGGTATCAAGCATAGCAAGTCGAGCGGTAACCGGTAATCCTTTTCTCCCATGAAGGGTAAGGATTAATCTGATGCCGCCAAGATGGAGATGAGTATAACCTTCTCGTTTCCAGTTGGAGAGCAACTCGGAGGGAATCTCCAGAGTGACATATTGCTCAGCAGAGGTGGCTTGAAGAGCACACTGATCCAGGCGGGAAGACTGGATGTATTCTTTAGGGTGAGGGCGTCTGGTAGAGATAAGGGTGCGGATACTGCGGGTAAAGGAGCTAGGTCGTTTATACAACTGATAAGGGCTGAGGAGAGGGTAAGAAGATTCACTGATTTGGGCGGATTCAGGGATGTAGGAGTATTCTACAAGATTTTCAATTTTATTAGTAGTATGAGAAGTGCAAGATTTCGGTAAAGAAAGAGTGGAAGAAAGAGTAACAGGAGGTGAAGAGGAAGTGGATGCCATGAAGGAGAAGGTCTCTCTGCGCCTGAAGTTCTAGAGATCAAAATAGAAAAAGCCTTAAATTATACCATTTTGGGCAAGAAATCGTGAATTTAGAAAACATGAAATTTTCAAGGATGGGTATGGCTCTGATACCAGTTATGGTGAACTCAATTAAAATTCACCATACCCATCCTTGAAAATTTCATGTTTTCTAAATTCACGATTTCTTGCCCAAAATGGTATAATTTAAGGCTTTTTCTATTTTGATCTCTAGAACTTCAGGCGCAGAGAGACCTTCTCCTTCATGGCATCCACTTCCTCTTCACCTCCTGTTACTCTTTCTTCCACTCTTTCTTTACCGAAATCTTGCACTTCTCATACTACTAATAAAATTGAAAATCTTGTAGAATACTCCTACATCCCTGAATCCGCCCAAATCAGTGAATCTTCTTACCCTCTCCTCAGCCCTTATCAGTTGTATAAACGACCTAGCTCCTTTACCCGCAGTATCCGCACCCTTATCTCTACCAGACGCCCTCACCCTAAAGAATACATCCAGTCTTCCCGCCTGGATCAGTGTGCTCTTCAAGCCACCTCTGCTGAGCAATATGTCACTCTGGAGATTCCCTCCGAGTTGCTCTCCAACTGGAAACGAGAAGGTTATACTCATCTCCATCTTGGCGGCATCAGATTAATCCTTACCCTTCATGGGAGAAAAGGATTACCGGTTACCGCTCGACTTGCTATGCTTGATACCCGGTTTAAACAGTACCAAGATGCTGTTATCGGTACTGTCCTCACAACCCTTCATGCAGGAAGTGTTTTACTCACTTTCTATCCCAATTTCAATCTTTCTCTCCAAGACCCCAATTTGCCCACAACCTTGAAAGTCCAAGTTCAGATTCAAGGTGCTGAACAAATTTCTTCTGCAAAAATTGCCACTTTACATCACCAACTGGTCTACAGGCTTCAAAATCATGCCTTAGATCTACCCGCTCCAGAACACCACTCTGACACCCTCATGGTGTTAGCAGAATCTGACCAGATCCCGACAATCATCCAGATTCCCCGACAAATTCCCCGTCATGAGCTCATCAAGCTTATGCCTCTTGAATGGATCTCCAACTATGAACAGTTCCACAACAATACAGCTCCAATTCAGACCTCTGAAGGCATGTTTGAAAGACGACATGATGGAACAGTCAGAATGACTTTTAAACCACCCCCCAGTGCTCCACAAGAGCCTCCTAGGCTCTCCTTTACCTATTCTTCAATGATCACAGCTGTTCAGACAGCGCAGGAAGATCTGCCCATTACAGGGTTTAATTCTCAAGGCTACCCTGTTTATCCAGCCAAACACAATGGCCATTTCCTATGGGATGCCCCTGGTTCCGGCATGTGTGACCCAAATTGTCCCTGCTGGGATGATTGGGAAGAAGACGATGATTACGCAACCACAAGGAAAAGGAAACCCAAAAAGAAAAAACCTCCTGTTCCATGTCACCACTGTGACCCTAAACCACCATCAGATCCTCCACCTCCACCGGCTCCATTACCCATCTACCGAAAAGAACTCACATGGATTGCCAAACATTGCAAATCTGCGATTCCATCACCACTCTCACACCCAACACCTATCGTCCAACCACTGGCTTGTATGATGTTTTCCTCTACTTCTTCAGATTACTCTTCTTCCTTTCCTCCTTTGGAACCCCATACAGATTCTCAACGAAATGTTGTGTCCAAACCCTTTATCCCTTCACCTATTACCTCCACTGGCCACCTAGAACCTCCCAAACCTTTTGAATCAGTCCTCAACTGGCAAACCCAAAATGCTAGAGCACAGAATGATACTTTGGTCAATATCAATTCCAAAGTTGAGAAAATCAGTTTACGAACTGAACAGCTTGAGACAAAGGTTGACTCCATCTCTGCACAGATGCAGCAGATCCACCAAAATCTCCAGTCCAGAATTGGCCAACTCGATTCAGAGTTACGAGCCATGCTAGCCCACAGATACAATGGTCCCGAATTTGACCAAAAGGAAAGGGAAATCAGGCGATTAAAAGCTGAACTTGCTCAGATTGAATCTGAAAAACAGAGACCTGCCCTTTTCACCAGTTCACCTCTTATTCCTTCTATCGGTCCAACTTACCATCCTTTTGCCTCTATGCTCTCTCCTATTAAACAATATGACCCTTCCAAGTTATTTGGCATGACTCATACTCTTTTCAGAGACAATCCTTTGCCACCGCCACCTAAACCTAAACCCAAACCTAGACCACAGCCTCGACCTCCCCCTCTTCATCCTTCCTCTCTGACCATCCCTGGCCAACCATCTCCTACTTTTACACCGACATCACCACCAGCTCCTTTATCAGTCCCTGCCCCATCAAAAGATAAAGAACCCATGAACCAATTTACTGCTCACGCAGTCATCCATTCATCTACTGACGATCAAACTTCTGATTCAAATCTAACTGGTATCAGTTATGGTGAAGTACGTGGCGTTGTTATACCAGAACTACAACAGTTAAAACTGTTCTTTGGACCAGTAGTCCGCAAGCTCGGGTTTCCAGCCGATATACCTCTGTAATCAAAAACCTTTAAAACATTTTTCTCAGGTTATACAACCCAAAACAGACTTTCCTTTAGTCTAAAACAGGGTACCAAACCAGATAAGAAATGATCAAAAGTTTTCTGATGCACAGGATCCTTAGAAAAGGCAAGTGCAGAGCATACTTCCTTAGGTTTTCAAAATGAACAAATTTAATTCTTTATTCTTTTTCTTTCTTAGGACTTCATTTGCAGAGAGAGAAGAGTTTTAGGGATTCATGGTGTAAGAGAAAAACACGAGTTTATTTCTTTCAAACTTCTATATCTTACAAGCAAGGGGAGAATCCTTTATATAGGGGAGGATTCTTGAGAAGATAGGACAGGACCCCTATCGTTTTCAAAAGTAAAAGCAAAAGATAAGATAGGACAGGACCCCTATCGTTTTCAAAAGTAAAAGCAAAAGATAAGATAGGACAGGACCCCTATCTTTTACATAATTGCACAACTTTAATTATTACAAAAGACAAAAGTGCTTTAATAATTAAAGCATGACTTGGACAAAAGTATTAAAGTAAAAGCAAACTTTAATAATTATGCAAACATAAAGCGAAACATCATTATGACAACAAGACAAACTACTTTATTGAAAGCAACAAGACAAACAACTTTATGGAGAGCGGAGATTCATGTACTCGTCTTCGGATGAGCTTTCGGTTTCATCTGGGTCCGTATCACCAGAGTGAGGATGCTTTTGGAAGAAAGTTTTGGAGAGCTTTGGATGCTTACAGGAGGGACCACGGCATGGTGGATAAGGGCAATTATAGTCTCTGGGAGTACACTTCGGAGTATACTTAGGGGAAGTTTGGGTGGCTTTGTCAACTTTGGATGGTTGAGCTGGTCGTTTGGAAGATTGGGTTGAGGGTCCTGGTACGGAGGGGCCAGGTTCATCCATTGTTGGTTGGGGAAACTGGTGGAGGTGTTGGCTCAGAGGAAGAAAATCTTCCCATGGATCTTGTGAGTCTTGGTAAAGAAAGTCAGTGTAGTCTGGTCGTTCTTCTTTGATGATGATGCCAGTGGACTTAGGTTTAGATATAGCAGATGGAGTGGGTATCATGAGAAGGTCATGTTGTGGACCTAAGGAGGTGTGAGAGATATCTTTAAGTGGCGGAGGTTGGTGGTTTAATTGGCAAAGGTAATTGTGCAGGACGTCTTGTATGTCATTTTCAATCACAGCTATATGTGGTGCAGTGAACCATTCATATACCTGATCTTGAGTCCAAAAGAGATGGGTGTCTGGATGTTGGAAGTATGGCCTGTGAATAATAAAAACTGATGTGAACATTTGTGCTTCAGGGGCAGGCATACGGTCAAGGTTGTAAATTTCGGACAGTTGTTGCAGTTTCTTTCTCCACCATGGGATGGGGGAGAACCATTCAAGTAGGGTCCAGGTAAGAGAGGTGGCGTTATCTGGATTAAGGAGGTGGTCCAGAGTGGGAGAAATGGGGAGGACTAACTTGGTTGCGTAAAGGACTGTTAGGCACCAGATGTACCATAACACGTCTTCAGTGGTGTCTCTGGTCGGATCAAGGGTTAAACCTGTAAGGAACAGATTTTCTGGGTGGAAAGTGGAAAAAGGAAAAGGGTCGGTGACAAGGTAGGCTTTCATGAAAAAGCGAAAGAGAGCTTTTCTTGCAAATTCTTGGATATCAAAAACAGAAGAGAAGGTTTTGTTGAAGGGAAAAGTTTTCTTGGTGAGAGCTTCTGGGGGTAGTGAGGTAGCCATGGAGATAATTGAAAAATGGTAGGTGGTGGAAAACAGGGTGAGAGGGTCTTGTGGTTTAGAGAGTCTGGAGAGCATATCAGGGATGAGGTTCTGGGATCCCTTTATATGCTTGACTGAAAAGTCATATTTGGAAAACCAATCTTTTAATCTGAGTAACATTTTTTCGGGAACAGTTTTACCTTTGAAATGAAAGATATTGGGGAAGGCTGAGCTGTTCATTCGGATGAGAAAATGGTGTCCAATCAGATGATACTCAAACTTTTTGATGCCATTCTTTACCGCTAAGATTTCTTTAAACACGCTATGGTAGTGCTTCTGTGTTTCAGAAAAATGTCCACTAGCGTAAGCGATAAAGTGTTCCTTGTCATTGAGTTCTTCGAGGAGGATGGCACCCCATGATTCATCACTTGCGTCTGTCTGTAATATGCGCTTGCCATCAGTAATCAACTTTAAAGGAGGCGGATTTTGCGCAATCTGCCTGAGAGTAGTGACAGCACGTGTGTGGTCAGCATTCCATTCTGGGGGCTTCTTTTTCAATAAAGCCGAGAGATGATGAGTGTGATGGTCCACATGTGGGAGGAAATCACGGATGTAATTGATAATGCCGAGAAACTGTTGGATACCAGTTATGGTGAAGTACGTGGCGTTGTTATACCAGAACTACAACAGTTAAAACTGTTCTTTGGACCAGTAGTCCGCAAGCTCGGGTTTCCAGCCGATATACCTCTGTAATCAAAAACCTTTAAAACATTTTTCTCAGGTTATACAACCCAAAACAGACTTTCCTTTAGTCTAAAACAAGGTACCAAACCAGATAAGAAATGATCAAAAGTTTTCTGATGCACAGGATCCTTAGAAAAGGCAAGTGCAGAGCATACTTCCTTAGGTTTTCAAAATGAACAAATTTAATTCTTTATTCTTTTTCTTTCTTAGGACTTCATTTGCAGAGAGAGAAGAGTTTTAGGGATTCATGGTGTAAGAGAAAAACACGAGTTTATTTCTTTCAAACTTCTATATCTTACAAGCAAGGGGAGAATCCTTTATATAGGGGAGGATTCTTGAGAAGATAGGACAGGACCCCTATCTTTTACATAATTGCACAACTTTAATTATTACAAAAGACAAAAGTGCTTTAATAATTAAAGCATGACTTGGACAAAAGTATTAAAGTAAAAGCAAACTTTAATAATTATGCAAACATAAAGCGAAACATCATTATGACAACAAGACAAACTACTTTATTGAAAGCAACAAGACAAACAACTTTATGGAGAGCGGAGATTCATGTACTCGTCTTCGGATGAGCTTTCGGTTTCATCTGGGTCCGTATCACCAGAGTGAGGATGCTTTTGGAAGAAAGTTTTGGAGAGCTTTGGATGCTTACAGGAGGGACCACGGCATGGTGGATAAGGGCAATTATAGTCTCTGGGAGTACACTTCGGAGTATACTTAGGGGAAGTTTGGGTGGCTTTGTCAACTTTGGATGGTTGAGCTGGTCGTTTGGAAGATTGGGTTGAGGGTCCTGGTACGGAGGGGCCAGGTTCATCCATTGTTGGTTGGGGAAACTGGTGGAGGTGTTGGCTCAGAGGAAGAAAATCTTCCCATGGATCTTGTGAGTCTTGGTAAAGAAAGTCAGTGTAGTCTGGTCGTTCTTCTTTGATGATGATGCCAGTGGACTTAGGTTTAGATATAGCAGATGGAGTGGGTATCATGAGAAGGTCATGTTGTGGACCTAAGGAGGTGTGAGAGATATCTTTAAGTGGCGGAGGTTGGTGGTTTAATTGGCAAAGGTAATTGTGCAGGACGTCTTGTATGTCATTTTCAATCACAGCTATATGTGGTGCAGTGAACCATTCATATACCTGATCTTGAGTCCAAAAGAGATGGGTGTCTGGATGTTGGAAGTATGGCCTGTGAATAATAAAAACTGATGTGAACATTTGTGCTTCAGGGGCAGGCATACGGTCAAGGTTGTAAATTTCGGACAGTTGTTGCAGTTTCTTTCTCCACCATGGGATGGGGGAGAACCATTCAAGTAGGGTCCAGGTAAGAGAGGTGGCGTTATCTGGATTAAGGAGGTGGTCCAGAGTGGGAGAAATGGGGAGGACTAACTTGGTTGCGTAAAGGACTGTTAGGCACCAGATGTACCATAACACGTCTTCAGTGGTGTCTCTGGTCGGATCAAGGGTTAAACCTGTAAGGAACAGATTTTCTGGGTGGAAAGTGGAAAAAGGAAAAGGGTCGGTGACAAGGTAGGCTTTCATGAAAAAGCGAAAGAGAGCTTTTCTTGCAAATTCTTGGATATCAAAAACAGAAGAGAAGGTTTTGTTGAAGGGAAAAGTTTTCTTGGTGAGAGCTTCTGGGGGTAGTGAGGTAGCCATGGAGATAATTGAAAAATGGTAGGTGGTGGAAAACAGGGTGAGAGGGTCTTGTGGTTTAGAGAGTCTGGAGAGCATATCAGGGATGAGGTTCTGGGATCCCTTTATATGCTTGACTGAAAAGTCATATTTGGAAAACCAATCTTTTAATCTGAGTAACATTTTTTCGGGAACAGTTTTACCTTTGAAATGAAAGATATTGGGGAAGGCTGAGCTGTCCATTCGGATGAGAAAATGGTGTCCAATCAGATGATACTCAAACTTTTTGATGCCATTCTTTACCGCTAAGATTTCTTTAAACACGCTATGGTAGTGCTTCTGTGTTTCAGAAAAATGTCCACTAGCGTAAGCGATAAAGTGTTCCTTGTCATTGAGTTCTTCGAGGAGGATGGCACCCCATGATTCATCACTTGCGTCTGTCTGTAATATGCGCTTGCCATCAGTAATCAACTTTAAAGGAGGCGGATTTTGCGCAATCTGCTTGAGAGTAGTGACAGCACGTGTGTGGTCAGCATTCCATTCTGGGGGCTTCTTTTTCAATAAAGCCGAGAGATGATGAGTGTGATGGTCCACATGTGGGAGGAAATCACGGATGTAATTGATAATGCCGAGAAACTGTTGGATTTGCCTTTTGGAAAGTTGCTGATCTGGAAAGTGAAGCAATTCTTGGGCAATGTGCTTTCCTGGCTGGTAGTGTCCATCTTTAATGATCATACCAAGGAATTCAATATTATCTGTAGCAATGGTGCTTTTCTTGGCCGATAACATGATTCCATGACGTTGGATAATATCATAGAATTGGGACAATAGGTTGCGATGTTCTTCATGCGATCCTGAAAAAAGCAAAATATCGTCAATGTAAATCAATGCATGATGCAAAATGGGCTGGAAGATTTGGACCATGGATTTTTGGAAAATGGAGGGGGCAGTTTTGAGGCCAAAGGGTAGGACGGTCCATTGGAAATGGGCATTGGGAATACAAAAGGCGGTTTTGTAACGTTCGGAGGGTTCAATGCCGAGTTGCCAAAAACCAGATTTTAAATCAAATTTTGAAAAGATCTGGGCATTTTTAAGAAAAGTGAACATGCTTTGTCGGCGAGGTAAAGGGAATTTGTCATCTTGTAAAAACATGTTTAATGGCTGGTAGTCAATGACTAGGCGTTTCTTTCCTCGGACAATTTCAGAATGCTTTTCAACATAAAAGGCTTGGCAAGCCCATTGGGAACTTGTGGGCTCAATTAAACCTTGGGCCAACAATTGTGAACATTCTTGTTGGGCTAGGAGTAAGTCAGAAGGACTCATTCCTGGATGGGTAGCTTTAGTTGGGTTAATGTCTTCATTGAGTTTGAAGGGTAACTTAATGAAGAAAGACTTATTTTTCCACAATGGATTTGGATGGGTGAACTCAGAATGGGACTCTGGACAGAAACTCAAAAGTTTGGTTGAAATATCCTGGTAAGACTGGGGAGTTTCAGACAAATTGTAGAGTTTCAGAATGTTTGTGAATGGTTTGAACATGGACTTGACTCGGATTCCAGTGGGAATGATTTGGAGGTGTTTGATTTGGTGAAGGATGTCAAATCCTAATAAGATATCCTTATTAGGAAGAGTGGAACCAATAACCTTGGTCCAAATGACACAATTTGGGAAGATTTGAATACCAATGGATTTTTTGGTAATCAAAGAGGTGGTGAAGAGTTTGCCATTGACAGCTTTGAAATGTTCTTCAGACTGGGTCCAATATTCTGGTGGAAGAATATGGGGGTTCAACATGCTTCGTTGGGCACCAGTATCTATAAGACCAATTGCTGGAATGGGCCTTTGGAATTTTGAGGGCAAGATCTGGAGTTTGATGGATGGGATAGGAACTGTAGTATCAAGGGAGAGTAACTGTTGGTGGAAAATCACTTGAGACTGGTCACTATCTGAGTCAAAGGAATTTTGTAGTGCGAACACTGTTTCATCGTTGGGTTCATCTTGTTCAGAGAAATAGAATTCCAATTCATCTTTGGCAGGAGAGTAGTCTGTGGTTGCTTGAAGATGTTCAACCAACCGGATGGCCTTTTCTCTTTTGTTGGGACAATCTTTGGCATAGTGGCCTTTTCTCTTGCAGATGAAACATCTGCTTGATTGCTTTCGTTTGAATTCTCTGGAGGAGGAAGATTTCTTTCTGAAGAACCGGTAGGGCTTTCGGGATCTGCGAGGTTTGGATGAAAATTCTGGAGTTTTGAATTTCCGAAAATGCCGTTTTTTCTTTGAACTGCAATCGCAATCCTTTTTCTTGTGGCATTTGATCTGTAAATAAGGCTTTTTGCAAGCACTGCGGAAAGGTTCTTTGTCTTTCAACAGTTCTTTGAAAAACTGTTTTTGCTCGCAAAGTTTGTCAAGACAGGTTTTGGCAAGCTGGAAGATTTTGCCAAGGGAGATGTTGTCTAGGGAAAGATTGGATGCTGTAAGTTGTCTCTGGATGTCAGGTTGGAGTTCTTCGGGGAGGGAAGCCAGAAAGACATGCTTTAATGTCGGCTCATTGAATCCATTAAGCTTATAGAACAGCAGGGACATTCGCTTATAATGGAAGTCAAGATCCTTAGCATTGAGGGAGCAGCATTTCATGTTGAGGTAGTCTCGTCTGGCAGCTTCAAAGACTGCAGAAGGGTCGCCAAGGAATTGATCATGAAGTACAGCAAGAGCACTTGAAACTTCTGGAAGGTCAACAAACTGTAACTGGCGATATTGTCCTAACGAATCAAACCAATCTCTTAGAGCACCCGTAAAACGAGTAGCAAATTCTCTAAGGACTGATTGAGTTGTTGCTCCTGTTCTTAGCATCTGCAGGTCAATCCAGGCAGACATTTCATTGAGTCGGTCACGCCATTTATGAGATGGAAGATCATCAAATGTGAACCATGGACCATTTGACGATTTTTGACTGGGAGGATTGGGCTGGGCTGGAGAAGGTTGGTTTGTGGCAGAAGATTCAGGCATTTCTTCTTCAACTTCGGAGGGAATATCAACATATGGTTCTGTATGAGAGGTTTGGCCTTGATCAGGTTGAGCCATCAGGATTTTGGTAATATCAGCATAGGACTTTTCAGAGTCACTGGTGGATGCTGAAGATTCTGAGTCGGTTTCGGTATGGCTATCTGAAACAGCTAGATTTGAATCAGAAGTTTGATCGTCAGTAGATGAATGGATGACTGCGTGAGCAGTAAATTGGTTCATGGGTTCTTTATCTTTTGATGGGGCAGGGACTGATAAAGGAGCTGGTGGTGATGTCGGTGTAAAAGTAGGAGATGGTTGGCCAGGGATGGTCAGAGAGGAAGGATGAAGAGGGGGAGGTCGAGGCTGTGGTCTAGGTTTGGGTTTAGGTTTAGGTGGCGGTGGCAAAGGATTGTCTCTGAAAAGAGTATGAGTCATGCCAAATAACTTGGAAGGGTCATATTGTTTAATAGGAGAGAGCATAGAGGCAAAAGGATGGTAAGTTGGACCGATAGAAGGAATAAGAGGTGAACTGGTGAAAAGGGTAGGTCTCTGTTTTTCAGATTCAATCTGAGCAAGTTCAGCTTTTAATCGCCTGATTTCCCTTTCCTTTTGGTCAAATTCGGGACCATTGTATCTGTGGGCTAGCATGGCTCGTAACTCTGAATCGAGTTGGCCAATTCTGGACTGGAGATTTTGGTGGATCTGCTGCATCTGTGCAGAGATGGAGTCAACCTTTGTCTCAATTCTATGATATTATCCAAAGGCTCTGATACCAGTTATGGTGAAGTACGTGGCGTTGTTATACCAGAACTACAACAGTTAAAACTGTTCTTTGGACCAGTAGTCCGCAAGCTCGGGTTTCCAGCCGATATACCTCTGTAATCAAAAACCTTTAAAACATTTTTCTCAGGTTATACAACCCAAAACAGACTTTCCTTTAGTCTAAAACAGGGTACCAAACCAGATAAGAAATGATCAAAAGTTTTCTGATGCACAGGATCCTTAGAAAAGGCAAGTGCAGAGCATACAACCTTCTCCAGCCCAGCCCAATCCTCCCAGTCAAAAATCGTCAAATGGTCCATGGTTCACATTTGATGATCTTCCATCTCATAAATGGCGTGACCGACTCAATGAAATGTCTGCCTGGATTGACCTGCAGATGCTAAGAACAGGAGCAACAACTCAATCAGTCCTTAGAGAATTTGCTACTCGTTTTACGGGTGCTCTAAGAGATTGGTTTGATTCGTTAGGACAATATCGCCAGTTACAGTTTGTTGACCTTCCAGAAGTTTCAAGTGCTCTTGCTGTACTTCATGATCAATTCCTTGGCGACCCTTCTGCAGTCTTTGAAGCTGCCAGACGAGACTACCTCAACATGAAATGCTGCTCCCTCAATGCTAAGGATCTTGACTTCCATTATAAGCGAATGTCCCTGCTGTTCTATAAGCTTAATGGATTCAATGAGCCGACATTAAAGCATGTCTTTCTGGCTTCCCTCCCCGAAGAACTCCAACCTGACATCCAGAGACAACTTACAGCATCCAATCTTTCCCTAGACAACATCTCCCTTGGCAAAATCTTCCAGCTTGCCAAAACCTGTCTTGACAAACTTTGCGAGCAAAAACAGTTTTTCAAAGAACTGTTGAAAGACAAAGAACCTTTCCGCAGTGCTTGCAAAAAGCCTTATTTACAGATCAAATGCCACAAGAAAAAGGATTGCGATTGCAGTTCAAAGAAAAAACGGCATTTTCGGAAATTCAAAACTCCAGAATTTTCATCCAAACCTCGCAGATCCCGAAAGCCCTACCGGTTCTTCAGAAAGAAATCTTCCTCCTCCAGAGAATTCAAACGAAAGCAATCAAGCAGATGTTTCATCTGCAAGAGAAAAGGCCACTATGCCAAAGATTGTCCCAACAAAAGAGAAAAGGCCATCCGGTTGGTTGAACATCTTCAAGCAACCACAGACTACTCTCCTGCCAAAGATGAATTGGAATTCTATTTCTCTGAACAAGATGAACCCAACGATGAAACAGTGTTCGCACTACAAAATTCCTCTGACTCAGATAGTGACCAGTCTCAAGTGATTTTCCACCAACAGTTACTCTCCCTTGATACTACAGTTCCTATCCCATCCATCAAACTCCAGATCTTGCCCTCAAAATTCCAAAGGCCCATTCCAGCAATTGGTCTTATAGATACTGGTGCCCAACGAAGCATGTTGAACCCCCATATTCTTCCACCAGAATATTGGACCCAGTCTGAAGAACATTTCAAAGCTGTCAATGACAAACTCTTCACCACCTCTTTGATTACCAAAAAATCCATTGGTATTCAAATCTTCCCAAATTGTGTCATTTGGACCAAGGTTATTGGTTCCACTCTTCCTAATAAGGATATCTTATTAGGATTTGACATCCTTCACCAAATCAAACACCTCCAAATCATTCCCACTGGAATCCGAGTCAAGTCCATGTTCAAACCATTCACAAACATTCTGAAACTCTACAATTTGTCTGAAACTCCCCAGTCTTACCAGGATATTTCAACCAAACTTTTGAGTTTCTGTCCAGAGTCCCATTCTGAGTTCACCCATCCAAATCCATTGTGGAAAAATAAGTCTTTCTTCATTAAGTTACCCTTCAAACTCAATGAAGACATTAACCCAACTAAAGCTACCCATCCAGGAATGAGTCCTTCTGACTTACTCCTAGCCCAACAAGAATGTTCACAATTGTTGGCCCAAGGTTTAATTGAGCCCACAAGTTCCCAATGGGCTTGCCAAGCCTTTTATGTTGAAAAGCATTCTGAAATTGTCCGAGGAAAGAAACGCCTAGTCATTGACTACCAGCCATTAAACATGTTTTTACAAGATGACAAATTCCCTTTACCTCGCCGACAAAGCATGTTCACTTTTCTTAAAAATGCCCAGATCTTTTCAAAATTTGATTTAAAATCTGGTTTTTGGCAACTCGGCATTGAACCCTCCGAACGTTACAAAACCGCCTTTTGTATTCCCAATGCCCATTTCCAATGGACCGTCCTACCCTTTGGCCTCAAAACTGCCCCCTCCATTTTCCAAAAATCCATGGTCCAAATCTTCCAGCCCATTTTGCATCATGCATTGATTTACATTGACGATATTTTGCTTTTTTCAGGATCGCATGAAGAACATCGCAACCTATTGTCCCAATTCTATGATATTATCCAAAGTCATGGAATCATGTTATCGGCCAAGAAAAGCACCATTGCTACAGATAATATTGAATTCCTTGGTATGATCATTAAAGATGGACACTACCAGCCAGGAAAGCACATTGCCCAAGAATTGCTTCACTTTCCAGATCAGCAACTTTCCAAAAGGCAAATCCAACAGTTTCTCGGCATTATCAATTACATCCGTGATTTCCTCCCACATGTGGACCATCACACTCATCATCTCTCGGCTTTATTGAAAAAGAAGCCCCCAGAATGGAATGCTGACCACACACGTGCTGTCACTACTCTCAAGCAGATTGCGCAAAATCCGCCTCCTTTAAAGTTGATTACTGATGGCAAGCGCATATTACAGACAGACGCAAGTGATGAATCATGGGGTGCCATCCTCCTCGAAGAACTCAATGACAAGAAACACTTTATCGCTTACGCTAGTGGACATTTTTCTGAAACACAGAAGCACTACCATAGCGTGTTTAAAGAAATCTTAGCGGTAAAGAATGGCATCAAAAAGTTTGAGTATCATCTGATTGGACACCATTTTCTCATCCGAATGGACAGCTCAGCCTTCCCCAATATCTTTCATTTCAAAGGTAAAACTGTTCCCGAAAAAATGTTACTCAGATTAAAAGATTGGTTTTCCAAATATGACTTTTCAGTCAAGCATATAAAGGGATCCCAGAACCTCATCCCTGATATGCTCTCCAGACTCTCTAAACCACAAGACCCTCTCACCCTGTTTTCCACCACCTACCATTTTCCAATTATCTCCATGGCTACCTCACTACCCCCAGAAGCTCTCACCAAGAAAACTTTTCCCTTCAACAAAACCTTCTCTTCTGTTTTTGATATCCAAGAATTTGCAAGAAAAGCTCTCTTTCGCTTTTTCATGAAAGCCTACCTTGTCACCGACCCTTTTCCTTTTTCCACTTTCCACCCAGAAAATCTGTTCCTTACAGGTTTAACCCTTGATCCGACCAGAGACACCACTGAAGACGTGTTATGGTACATCTGGTGCCTAACAGTCCTTTACGCAACCAAGTTAGTCCTCCCCATTTCTCCCACTCTGGACCACCTCCTTAATCCAGATAACGCCACCTCTCTTACCTGGACCCTACTTGAATGGTTCTCCCCCATCCCATGGTGGAGAAAGAAACTGCAACAACTGTCCGAAATTTACAACCTTGACCGTATGCCTACCCCTGAAGCACAAATGTTCACATCAGTTTTTATTATTCACAGGCCATACTTCCAACATCCAGACACCCATCTCTTTTGGACTCAAGATCAGGTATATGAATGGTTCACTGCACCACATATAGCTGTGATTGAAAATGACATACAAGACGTCCTGCACAATTACCTTTGCCAATTAAACCACCAACCTCCGCCACTTAAAGATATCTCTCACACCTCCTTAGGTCCACAACATGACCTTCTCATGATACCCACTCCATCTGCTATATCTAAACCTAAGTCCACTGGCATCATCATCAAAGAAGAACGACCAGACTACACTGACTTTCTTTACCAAGACTCACAAGATCCATGGGAAGATTTTCTTCCTCTGAGCCAACACCTCCACCAGTTTCCCCAACCAACAATGGATGAACCTGGCCCCTCCGTACCAGGACCCTCAACCCAATCTTCCAAACGACCAGCTCAACCATCCAAAGTTGACAAAGCCACCCAAACTTCCCCTAAGTATACTCCGAAGTGTACTCCCAGAGACTATAATTGCCCTTATCCACCATGCCGTGGTCCCTCCTGTAAGCATCCAAAGCTCTCCAAAACTTTCTTCCAAAAGCATCCTCACTCTGGTGATACGGACCCAGATGAAACCGAAAGCTCATCCGAAGACGAGTACATGAATCTCCGCTCTCCATAAAGTTGTTTGTCTTGTTGCTTTCAATAAAGTAGTTTGTCTTGTTGTCATAATGATGTTTCGCTTTATGTTTGCATAATTATTAAAGTTTGCTTTTACTTTAATACTTTTGTCCAAGTCATGCTTTAATTATTAAAGCACTTTTGTCTTTTGTAATAATTAAAGTTGTGCAATTATGTAAAAGATAGGGGTCCTGTCCTATCTTATCTTTTGCTTTTACTTTTGAAAACGATAGGGGTCCTGTCCTATCTTCTCAAGAATCCTCCCCTATATAAAGGATTCTCCCCTTGCTTGTAAGATATAGAAGTTTGAAAGAAATAAACTCGTGTTTTTCTCTTACACCATGAATCCCTAAAACTCTTCTCTCTCTGCAAATGAAGTCCTAAGAAAGAAAAAGAATAAAGAATTAAATTTGTTCATTTTGAAAACCTAAGGAAGTATGCTCTGCACTTGCCTTTTCTAAGGATCCTGTGCATCAGAAAACTTTTGATCATTTCTTATCTGGTTTGGTACCCTGTTTTAGACTAAAGGAAAGTCTGTTTTGGGTTGTATAACCTGAGAAAAATGTTTTAAAGGTTTTTGATTACAGAGGTATATCGGCTGGAAACCCGAGCTTGCGGACTACTGGTCCAAAGAACAGTTTTAACTGTTGTAGTTCTGGTATAACAACGCCACGTACTTCACCATAACTGGTATCAGAGCCATACCCATCCTTGAAAATTTCATGTTTTCTAAATTCACGATTTCTTGCCCAAAATGGTATAATTTAAGGCTTTTTCTATTTTGATCTCTAGAACTTCAGGCGCAGAGAGACCTTCTCCTTCATGGCATCCACTTCCTCTTCACCTCCTGTTACTCTTTCTTCCACTCTTTCTTTACCGAAATCTTGCACTTCTCATACTACTAATAAAATTGAAAATCTTGTAGAATACTCCTACATCCCTGAATCCGCCCAAATCAGTGAATCTTCTTACCCTCTCCTCAGCCCTTATCAGTTGTATAAACGACCTAGCTCCTTTACCCGCAGTATCCGCACCCTTATCTCTACCAGACGCCCTCACCCTAAAGAATACATCCAGTCTTCCCGCCTGGATCAGTGTGCTCTTCAAGCCACCTCTGCTGAGCAATATGTCACTCTGGAGATTCCCTCCGAGTTGCTCTCCAACTGGAAACGAGAAGGTTATACTCATCTCCATCTTGGCGGCATCAGATTAATCCTTACCCTTCATGGGAGAAAAGGATTACCGGTTACCGCTCGACTTGCTATGCTTGATACCCGGTTTAAACAGTACCAAGATGCTGTTATCGGTACTGTCCTCACAACCCTTCATGCAGGAAGTGTTTTACTCACTTTCTATCCCAATTTCAATCTTTCTCTCCAAGACCCCAATTTGCCCACAACCTTGAAAGTCCAAGTTCAGATTCAAGGTGCTGAACAAATTTCTTCTGCAAAAATTGCCACTTTACATCACCAACTGGTCTACAGGCTTCAAAATCATGCCTTAGATCTACCCGCTCCAGAACACCACTCTGACACCCTCATGGTGTTAGCAGAATCTGACCAGATCCCGACAATCATCCAGATTCCCCGACAAATTCCCCGTCATGAGCTCATCAAGCTTATGCCTCTTGAATGGATCTCCAACTATGAACAGTTCCACAACAATACAGCTCCAATTCAGACCTCTGAAGGCATGTTTGAAAGACGACATGATGGAACAGTCAGAATGACTTTTAAACCACCCCCCAGTGCTCCACAAGAGCCTCCTAGGCTCTCCTTTACCTATTCTTCAATGATCACAGCTGTTCAGACAGCGCAGGAAGATCTGCCCATTACAGGGTTTAATTCTCAAGGCTACCCTGTTTATCCAGCCAAACACAATGGCCATTTCCTATGGGATGCCCCTGGTTCCGGCATGTGTGACCCAAATTGTCCCTGCTGGGATGATTGGGAAGAAGACGATGATTACGCAACCACAAGGAAAAGGAAACCCAAAAAGAAAAAACCTCCTGTTCCATGTCACCACTGTGACCCTAAACCACCATCAGATCCTCCACCTCCACCGGCTCCATTACCCATCTACCGAAAAGAACTCACATGGATTGCCAAACATTGCAAATCTGCGATTCCATCACCACTCTCACACCCAACACCTATCGTCCAACCACTGGCTTGTATGATGTTTTCCTCTACTTCTTCAGATTACTCTTCTTCCTTTCCTCCTTTGGAACCCCATACAGATTCTCAACGAAATGTTGTGTCCAAACCCTTTATCCCTTCACCTATTACCTCCACTGGCCACCTAGAACCTCCCAAACCTTTTGAATCAGTCCTCAACTGGCAAACCCAAAATGCTAGAGCACAGAATGATACTTTGGTCAATATCAATTCCAAAGTTGAGAAAATCAGTTTACGAACTGAACAGCTTGAGACAAAGGTTGACTCCATCTCTGCACAGATGCAGCAGATCCACCAAAATCTCCAGTCCAGAATTGGCCAACTCGATTCAGAGTTACGAGCCATGCTAGCCCACAGATACAATGGTCCCGAATTTGACCAAAAGGAAAGGGAAATCAGGCGATTAAAAGCTGAACTTGCTCAGATTGAATCTGAAAAACAGAGACCTGCCCTTTTCACCAGTTCACCTCTTATTCCTTCTATCGGTCCAACTTACCATCCTTTTGCCTCTATGCTCTCTCCTATTAAACAATATGACCCTTCCAAGTTATTTGGCATGACTCATACTCTTTTCAGAGACAATCCTTTGCCACCGCCACCTAAACCTAAACCCAAACCTAGACCACAGCCTCGACCTCCCCCTCTTCATCCTTCCTCTCTGACCATCCCTGGCCAACCATCTCCTACTTTTACACCGACATCACCACCAGCTCCTTTATCAGTCCCTGCCCCATCAAAAGATAAAGAACCCATGAACCAATTTACTGCTCACGCAGTCATCCATTCATCTACTGACGATCAAACTTCTGATTCAAATCTAGCTGTTTCAGATAGCCATACCGAAACCGACTCAGAATCTTCAGCATCCACCAGTGACTCTGAAAAGTCTTATGCTGATATTACCAAAATCCTGATGGCTCAACCTGATCAAGGCCAAACCTCTCATACAGAACCATATGTTGATATTCCCTCCGAAGTTGAAGAAGAAATGCCTGAATCTTCTGCCACAAACCAACCTTCTCCAGCCCAGCCCAATCCTCCCAGTCAATTAAAATTCACTTGCAACTATCCAAACTCAACAAATGAGAACTCAAACAAAAAAAAGATAAAGAATAATATGAATTTTGATGCAATTAGGAATGCCAAATTTTTTTAATTGCAGAAATTTTTTTTAATTTCAAGACTTGAATAGCAAGCTATTTAAATTCCATTGATTTTTGAAATTTTCTTTTTTGGTTTTTTTTGGGTTTTCTTTTCTTTTTTATTTTTTATAGTTTTGAATGAGAAAGAGTAGAACTTGAAGGATTATGGTAAATTTAAGGAAAAGAAGAACTAAAGAAGATAGGTTTATGGATTCAAACGAAAAAATTAAGAAACAAGATTATGTAGAATTAGAGAGAAAAAATAAATTCTGAATTGATCAAACCTGATGAAGAGTAGGAATCCATATTATACTAGGATTAGTTTCCTTATTAACTAAAGTTTAAGACTTTTAAATTCCTTTCTAATTTAGAATTTTTTTTCCCTTTCAATTTAGGATTTTGTTTTTACTTCATGAATTAGGATAATTACTACTACTATAAATAGCTCCCTCTTGTAGCCTTTAAAGGTAGAATTTTGAGTTTAATAATATTTCAATTTTCAAATCTCTTTGTGAGTATTTGAATAATTAATTCTCGGTATTCTGTGGAATCAACGAGTCTTAACCCTAAATTCGCGGTATTCTTTTGAATCAACGTGAATTTAGTTGTTCTTTTGTTCCGGTATTCTCTAAAATCAACAGAATATTTTAAACATTAAACTTCCACTGCATCAGTTTGGTATCAGAGCTAAAACCTGGTCTCACCAATCTAACTTCATCTACCACCAAGCCTTTCCTTTTTTCCATTTTTGTTTTCTTCCGTTTAGCTTCATTAAAAAAAAAAAAAAACCGAAACAGAACAGAAACAAAAGCTTCAGCCAGCGGCCACCGTCCAAGGCTGCCCGCTCTCGTTTTCCATCACCGATCCGGACACAACCACCACTAAACGGATCATAAATCGCCAGCCATCAAACCCCAAGCATCTTCCACCGTCGGTTAGCCACAAATTGCCGGAAGCAAAGCCAAAACAGCCGCGATCGCCGCCACCTCCGTTCATCACTTTCTGGCGCGATTTGGCCAGAAGCACCACCATCAGTCCATTCCTCTCCATCAACTGAACCTTTCCCACCATTCCTCACCGGTGATCGACGCTCAAACCACCGGAAACCGAAGCCCTCCAAAACCGCCGGCTTTATCTACAATTTCTGGCCAAAGCACCACTTTTTCGGACAAACCACCACCACCATCATACTTACCAACCCAAAATCTTTCAGATCCACCCATCCTTACTCGATTTCCGACCACCGTCATCGGAAATCTAAAACTTTTGCTTAATTATAGTTTCGGCCTAAACTTTTTATTTACTTTCAGTTTAGCCCCACTACCTTTTTAAACCCGAAATTGAAAAAATGCCTCCAAGAAAAGCTCGTGATGCTCATACTGCAACTTACAATCAAGAAGATGTTTCTAAAGATGAAGCCCTGGCTAGTATGACAGCCAGAATTGATATGTTAGCTGCACAAATGGCACGAATGGCAGAGTTACTTGACGAACGCCATCGTACTCCAGAACGTGAAGACAAATCAAGTGGAAGCTTTGCTAACCCATTCTCTGGGCGTTGACCTAGAACTGAGTCTACTGATGACAGAAGATGGGAATCTGGGTTGAGAATTGACATTCCCGAATTTCAAGGAAGTGGTCGACCTGAAGAATTATTGGATTGGATTAATGATATTGAGGAAGTTTTTGAATACAAAGAAGTTCCTGAAAATAAACTAGTTTCGCTTGCTGCAACTCGATTTCGTGGAAGAGCAGCAGTTTGGTGGCAACAAACTAAGCTCACAAGGATTAGGCAAGGCAAAAAGAAGATTGATTCTTAGGAAAAGTTCAAGAAGCACTTGCGTGGAGCATTCTTGCCTCATAATTACGCCAAACTGTTATACCAACAGCTACAAAATTTAAGGCAAGGTAATCGATCAGTGGATGATTACACTACAGAATTTCATTGGTTGGTGGCACGCAATGACTTGACAGAGACAGAAGAACAACAGGTTTCCCGCTACATTGGAGGCCTACGATCTCAATTTCAAGACCAATTAAATTTACTTGACCCATACTCTGTTTCAGAGGCACACCAACAAGCGTTGCAGTTGGAGAAGCAATTTAGTCGACGTACTAATGACTCAAACTTTCGGGGTGCTCGAAGTGTTGTTCGTGATAATTCAAACCCAACTTCCCAATTTCGTAATTTCACTCCTCCAAATCCTTCAAATAAAACTAATAAGCTTAGTGAAATCGGTCAAAGCAGCAAAACCCAATCCTCGGGTTCGGGATTACGCTGTTTTAATTGCGGAGAAAATGGACACTGAATGATAGAATGTAAAAAGGGAGGAAAATATGGTAAAGGCTTATTCGTAGGCACAGAGGAAAGCGAAGACTATCAGGAGGAAGAAACTGAAGAATTCGCTGTAGAGCCAACTTTTGATAGTAGTGATAGCGCTCAATCTGTTGAAGAACATGGTGATAGCGGACCAATGTTGATTGTGAACCGCGCATTCTTCACTCCTAAAGGTCAAGACAAAGACAAGTGGCTACGACAAAATATCTTTCAGACTACTTGCACAATTGGGGGTAAAGTATGTCGTATGGTCATAGACTCCGGCAGTTGCGAGAATGTCATTTCGGAAGAAGCCATAACAAAGCTAAATTTAAAGACAGAACCTCATCAAACTCCATACAAGCTCACATGGCTGAAGAAGGGAAATCAAGTGACAGTATCGAAACGTTGCTTAGTTTCCTTATCCATTGGTTCAATTTATAAAGACAAAATTTGGTGTGATGTTGTGGCTATGGATGCTTGTCATCTATTACTGGGTAGACCTTGGCAATATGATCGAAATGTAGTGCATGATGGGAAGAGAAACACCTACAGCTTTATGTTTAACAACACCAAGATCGTTCTCCTACCTAACAAGGAGTTTACTCTCCAGCAAGACTTGGGTAATTATTTGTTAGGCAAGAAGCAATTTATAGATGTTGTAGCAGAGACAAAGAGAGTCTACATTTTATTAGGAAAAGAGAGTAACGGTGATTCGAAGATTCCTGAAGCTGTGACACCTATTTTGGCGGAATTTCAAGATTTGTTCCCCAATGAACTACCACAGGGTTTACCACCTCTTCGAGATATACAGCACCAAATTGATTTGGTACCAGGTTCTACATTACCAAATCGACCTCATTATCGTATGAGTTCTACAGAACATGAGGAATTAAGGCGCCAAGTGGAAGAGTTACTAGAAAAGGGATTTATCCGTGAAAGTCTTAGTCCCTGTGCAGTCCCTGCTTTATTGACTCCAAAGAAAGATGGTTCTTGGAGGATGTGCGTGGACAGTCGAGCTATCAATAAAATTACAGTTCGATATCGTTTTCCAATCCCTCGATTAGATGACTTGTTAGATCAACTCAGTGGAGCAACAATTTTTACCAAACTTGATTTGAAAAGTGGCTACCATCAAATTTGAATACGGCCTGGAGATGAATGGAAAACAGCTTTTAAAATTTGCGAAGGGTTAGTGGTTGGTAATGCCGTTTGGCTTATCCAATGCTCCGAGTACTTTTATGCGAGTCATGAATCAAGTTCTTCACCCTTTCATTGGAAAGTTTGTGGTTGTTTACTTCGATGATATACTTATATATAGCACCAGTCACGAGTTACATCTACAACATTTGAGAGAAGTGCTTTTAGCCTTAAGAGCAACAAGTTTATACACAGCAGTAAACAAGTGTATTTTCTTGACAGAGAAAGTATTATTTTTGGGATATGTGGTGTCAAAGGATAGTATATCTGTTGACCAATCAAAAGTGGATGCTATTCGAGATTGGCCTCAACCAACTACTTTATTCGCCACCAGAAGTTTCCATGGATTGGCCTCTTTTTACAGGCGATTCATTCCTCATTTCAGTACTATTATGGCACCAATCACGGATTGCATGAAAGGAGGATAATTCTCTTGGACAGAGGCAGCTACTAAGGCATTCAAGATTATCAAAGAAAAGTTGATTACTGCCCCAGTACTTGCCCTACCAGATTTTTCGCTCACTTTTGAGGTACATTGTGATGCTTCTAAGGTCGGCATTGGAGCTGTTCTTAGCCAACAGGGTAAGCCTATAGCTTATTTAAGTGAGAAGTTGAATGGAGCAAAGGCACACTACAACACTTATGACGTGGAATTTTACGCAGTAGTCCAAGCGTTAAAACATTGGCGACATTATCTAATTCATAAAGACTTTGTTTTATACACTGACCATGCCGCGTTAAAGTACCTCAATAGTCAAGACAAGCTCTCTCACAGACATGCCTCGTGGACAACATTCCTTCAACAATTTACCTTTGTGGTGAAACATACCTCTGGTGAATCCAAGCGGGCAGCAGATGCACTTAGTCGACGAACTTCTTTATTGACACAAATGCATAATCAAGTTCTCAGATTTGACACATTTCGAGAGTTATATGCTTCTGATCCTTACTTTGCTCCTATATTGGAAGATGTTGTTGCAGGTTTTCGCTCAGATTTTCATTTACATGACGAATTCCTTTTCAAGAGTAATCAGTTGTGTGTTCCTGACTCAAGTTTGAGATTAAAAATCATTTCAAAGTTATATAACGAAGGGCACATGGGTCGTGACAAAACTCTGGCTCTAATCGCCAACACGTATTTTTGGCCTACTATGAGGCGTGAAGTCTATCACTATGTCGAGACTTGTCGCATTTGTCAAGTTTCCAAGAGCGCAGCAACTAATGCTGGGTTATATATGCCGCTGCCGATTCCAACACAACCTTGGGCTGACATTAGCATGGATTTTGTTTTGGGATTACCCCGCACTCAGAGGGGTATGGATTCAATATTTGTTGTTGTTGATCGATTCTCGAAAATGGCTCACTTCATTGCTTGCAAGAAGACTACAGACGCTTTGACTGTTGCTCGCCTATTCTTCAAGGAAGTCTATAGATTGCATGGTTTACCAAGTTCTATAGTATTTGACCGGGATACACGATTTCTTAGCCATTTTTGGAAGACATTATGGAAGTTGACTAACACTCGCCTGAATTTTAGTAGTGCTTACCACCCACAAACAGATGGTCAAACTGAAGTTGTCAACCGCTCTTTAGGAAACCATCTACGTAGTCTAGTTGGCGATAACTTGAAGATGTGGGATCAGAAGTTATATCAAGTCGAGTTTACTTATAACCGTGCAGTTAAGCGTAGTATTGGTTTAAGCCCTTTTCAGGTGAATTACGGATATAATCCACGAGCTCCCATCGACTTGGCTCCAGTTCCAGATTTAGTTCGCAAAAGCGGTAACGCAGAAGACTTTATTGAGCAGCTTCAGAAGATTCATGAAACTACGCAAGAGTCTTTGAAGCAGACGACTGAAGGTTATAAAATTATGGCAGGCAAAAAACGTCGAGCTTTGGAATTTCAAGTGGGAGATTTTGTTTGGGCTGTCCTAACTAAAGATAGATTCTCAGTTGGTGAGTACAACAAGCTTTCTACCAGGAAAATCGGCCATTTGGAGATTATAGAGAAGATAAATCCTAATGCCTACAGATTAAAGCTTCCTAGTCATATCCGCACCGCAGATGTATTTAATGTTAAGCATCTTATTCCTTACAGAGGTGATCATGATGAAGATGTTGTTGCTGACAATCCGAATTCGAGGGCGAATTCTCTCCACCCTGGGGGGAATGATGAAGAGTAGGAATCCATATTATACTAGGATTAGTTTCCTTATTAACTAAAGTTTAAGACTTTTAAATTCCTTTCTAATTTAGAATTTTTTTCCCTTTCAATTTAGGATTTTGTTTTTACTTCATGAATTAGGATAATTACTACTACTATAAATAGCTCCCTCTTGTAGCCTTTAAAGGTAGAATTTTGAGTTTAATAATATTTCAATTTTCAAATCTCTTTGTGAGTATTTGAATAATTAATTCTCGGTATTCTGTGGAATCAACGAGTCTTAACCCTAAATTCGCGGTATTCTTTTGAATCAACGTGAATTTAGTTGTTCTTTTGTTTCATTATTCTCTAGAATCAACGGAATATTTTAAACATTAAACTTCCGCTGCATCAAAACCTAATTTAGATCCTAAACTCTAATATCGATTTGATGTGAACCTCATAAAGATAAGTGAGACTTTACACTCAACGAAGTTCTTTTGCCATGGATCATTCTAATTCAGATTCAAGCAGTCTTAAAATAAAGACCTTGAGCCTTTATCTATAAAGATAAGAACCAATGGTATAAGAAATTTAGGGTTGATGCCACAATCAAGAAAGAAGATAAGATTGTGAGTGATAAGTCAAGAAAAAACACCACAAGATGAAATCTTGATAAGTTCTTAAAGTTCTTTGAAGAACCAAAGAGAAAAGCTCTCACTATTATTATAAACTCTAGTTTGATATTCCCAATAGGGTTACATAGGCTTATATAGTTAAATATAACCTAGAGTAGAAAGGAAATAAAAGATCTTGCCTAAAGTAAAAAGAAAATAAAAAGATCTTGTTGATCCTAAAGTAAAAGGAAATAAAAGATCTTGTTGATAAAACAGATAGGGAAACAAGATTTTGCTCGGTTTCTCTTCCTAATTTGATAATGCCTTCTTTATTCATCATGCAAGTCACTCCAATTCAAATTTAAAGTTTGAATAATATTGGCAAAGTATTGACTATCTCGAATATTTAGTTTGCGCAAATTAGTGTCTTGGACAAGGCATGAATTTGAAATGCGTTCAATTAATCTATTTAAGGCTTCATTCAATTTCTTATTTCTTGCCCTTGTCACTGGACCTCCATGGATGCTTGAACAACCTGGTTCTTATCAAATTTGATGTTATATTGGGGCTTTTTGTTTTTTCTTTTATACTTTGGTTGTTTTATTTAATTTATGTACATTATATAATCTAATAAAGAGAAGAGAGGGGTTTAGTGGTTAGCTGTTTAAAGTTAAAAATTTGATATTTGAAGGTCTTCGATTTGAGTTCTAATTGAAACAAAATAGATTGGTTTTTTAATTAATACCATAGTTTCACAAATCACTGATGTTTTATCTATTGATACTATGATATCAGTAATTTGTGATACTTATCTATTAAACACAAAAAATGGCCCATATGTTCATACATATTGATGCTTTTTAATAAAGTATCACAAGATAAATGTCTAATAAGACCATTTTTTTTATAGGCTTGTACATGGATTTGCTATGATGGATTATGAAACACCATAGTGTAGTTAGTTCAGCCACTTTCCCCTATAAATTTGATGGCATATTTTAAGTACAGAACTTGACTATAAAGATAACTTTAGAGAATTTTTGTGAGAAAGAATAATTTTACTGATAACAAATAAAGTACAAAAATTATAACATCCTTATTTTTAACATAGTTGACATCAGTTATTTGAGAGGAAAAAAAAACTTAAAACACACTATATTAAATAGGACAGTAATAACAAAAAATCTAGTTGACATAATTAGTTGAACAAATGATAAATATCCACTAAGAAATTCTTTTTCATTTTTTCCCAAATGATAATTGAGGTTTTTCTCTAGTATGCATTGAAAGAGCTTGTTTTTACATCAATCATGAACCAATCCTGACCAAAATATATAGCCTGCATTACAAATACCGTTGATGACTGTTTTATAGCCTGACAATTTATCTCAGTCCATTTATATTACTCAAGGTCACAAGTCTAGATCATTCAAGTTCAGGACATGCTTGTACTAGTCACAGTACATGCCTATTTATATTTTTCTTTTTTTTAGAATGTATATATAGGTTTCCCTAAATGAAACAACATTTGATATCTAATCCACATCATACTCAAAACAATGGAAAGAAGCTGCAAATAGAAAATAATCTCAATAAAAATTACTCATCACATCAATAATTTTGCCAATATTAAACAAAACCCACCAAGGCCACGTGAACAAAAAAGAAGCCAAATTAGAAAGAATTTAAGCTAAACAAAATGAACATAACAAAGATGTAATTTAACTTTTGTATCATATCATATGCAAATAAATTAACTAAACAAGAAAATAAAAGCCACCACATTACATAATATTACAATCATACCATTTTAAAATTTTTTTGTAAATTTTAAACACATGGTTCCCACCATTCCCATTTAGACAGACTTATCAATTCTCAATTAAAATCATGCATATATCAGCTGTAACATAGCATTAGCATAATTAGTAAGTAGTGACATCAACTATTTGGAACTGGAAGCAAATATCTAATTAATGATTGAAGTTGTTGAAAAAAAAAAACCTCTTGTATTATCGTAGAGGCTATCCCAATAAATTGCAACAACCATGGACAGTGGAAAGGAAAAATCAAATTATTAGTTGTAGCAAGAATTACATCATCTCCACCTGGATTATTATTCAAATGTTAGCTCCTAATGCCACTGAACAATTCAAGAGAAGCATCATCCATATTTTAAATTAGGACAACAGAGAAAGAAAGAAATAAAGCAATTTGCAAAGCAAATAGGCATAACACAATAGAAATTATAAAATATCAAACTGTAAGAAATAAGTAACAAATTCAAAGTAGCAACACAAACAAATCAAAAACAAAGTGAGAAGCAGGAAGAGTTGTGATTGTAAATCTTTATCTATAGTAATTAAGGAAAATGAATAAGAATTGACCGATGGAAATACAATGCAAACTCATTGGAAATACAATACAAACCTTAAAAATCAACAATAAAGGAAACATAACCTAACCTTAAATTAATTTTAACGCATCCCTAAACTAATTTGAATAAACCAAGAAATCTACTAAAATAATTTCCACAGAGTGAGAATGAGCAATGGATATTAGTCTTTCTTCGTGCAATTAAGAAGTGAAATTAGAGTGGAAGTGTTATGTAAACCTCACAAAGATAAGTGAGACTCTACACTCAATGAGGTTCCTTTGCCAAGGATCGTTCTAATTCAGATTCAAGCAACCATAACATAAGGACCTTGAGTCTTTATCTATGAAGATAAGAGCCAATGGATTAAGAAATCTAGGTTGATGCCACACTCAAAGAAGAAGAGAAGATTGTGAGTGATAAGACAAGAAAGATCGCCCAAGATGAAATCTTGATAAGTTTTGAAAATTGTTTGAAGAACCAAAGAGAAAAGCTCTCACTATTATTATAAAATCTTATATTAAATTCCCAATAGTTGAATTCTATTAATGAAATAAGGTTTTCCTTATTACTAAATGTAACCTTAAGTAAAAAGGACATAAAAGTTCCTAAAGTAAGAAGGAAATAAAAGATCTTGTTTCCAAAATAGATTAGGAAACAAAGATTGTCTCTGATTTTCTTCCTAATTTGATAAGGCCTTATTTTTTCTTCATGCAAGTCCAAATCAGATCTAAAAGCTTGAATAACATTGAGAAAACATTAACCATCTTGAATACTCAATTCTGGCAGATTACTGTCTTGAACAAGGCATGATTTTGAGATGTTCTCAATTAATCCATTTAGTGCTTCCATTTTCTTGGTGTTTTAGGCTGTGGATTCCAACGTTCCAACCATAGTTCATCCTATCCAGCGGCCGAGGAGTGGCTCCCCTTTTGGGTGGTAGTGGTTGTCCCGAGTGGACCTCTATGGGTGCTCGACAGATCTTGGAAAGCTTTAGCAACCTAGCTCTCATCAAAGTGAGAGTTGAGATCAAGAGAACAATATAGACTTCTTTTTCTCTGTAATTTTCCTTTTTAAAATGCTATCTTTTCAATTTTTTGCTTGCCTTGCTTTTTTATTTCCATATTTTGATTTTGTTTTTAAATGGGTAACACATTTACTTTATGTTAATATATATAATAAGATAAATGCTTTGTTTAAGAGTAATTTGAAAGGCAATTATCAAATAAAAGAAGAAGTGCAGGAGATAATGTAGAAGGCAAAGAGTTTAAATATGCAAGCATCTTCAATTGTAAGATAAAGCAAAAGCATAAGTGGCTGGTAAACTTAGGGAAGTAGGAATGATAAAAACATGAGGAAACCATGACGCTATGGACACTGAGGAAGGGTTTGTGTTTTGAATAAAAGAGGACTTAGAAGGAAATACAAGCTCTATAAACCTAACATCATGGGAATTATATATTTTATCATAATCTAATTGTAGACACATGTAGATTTTTTGTTGAGAACAATAAACTGAGAAAATACATGGAGTTGCCCTAGGTTCTAACTTATTGTAAGTGCACAGCCTAAGCCAAGGAAAGAATAAATAGCCAAAGATTTTAATATTGTTATAATTCGGAGTCTTTTTAAGCAAAAATTGAAAAGGGTACCTTATGAATGTTACTTTTGAAGGTAATCTGTTAATAAGATACATGGTAGTTTTAAATATGTAAGTCCAGAAGTTGAGGGAAGTTTGGCCTGGTGAAGTGATGTCAGACTAGTCTTAACAATGTGTTCGATGATGGCATTTAGCTTTGTCATTATGTTTAGGGGTATATGGTGGATTAAAAAGATGAGTTATCCCAGTTTTAGTAAAGAATGGTTTTAATTTAACAAATTCTTAACCATCATAGGTAAAAAAAAAATGTTATTTTAGTTTGAAAGAAAGTATCAACAACCTTTTTTAAATTGAACAAATGTACAAAATTACCATACGTACTTGGTAAAGTGATTGACAAATATGACAAAATACCAAAAACATCAAAAAATGGATATAGCCATACGTACTTGGTAAAGTGATCGACGAATATGACAAAATACCAAAAACATCAAAAAAGTATAAATTACTTCTAAAGGTCGAGACCCTTTTAATAGATGATTTCTCAAAGGAAAGGCAATGAGTTTTATTATTATAACACGATTGACAAGAGTCAAACTGAAATGATCTAGATATCTGGACTTATAATGAAGAAAAGATTGCAAAACATGTTTCAAAGTGTCATTTGGAAAAATGGCCTAGATGGCTATGTAAACAAGGTGGATGAACTGTGGCAAAAACATAGGACACAAGCCGAGAAATATTACTGTAGAATGGAGGACTTGGCCACTCATAGACTCCATCTTTATTCTCGCTTTATAGTAGAATCGACCTGTGCTCAAGTCTTTCACTTGAAAAAATGTAGGAAAAAATCCAAGAGAGGTTTGGTTAGACATACAAAACTGAGAAACTAATATCAAGTGTTTGTTCATGGAAGGCACAAAAAGAATATCATCTAAAGTAAACTTTCTATTAGGTATTTTCAAGTTGGAAGAACCCAAGCGAGAAATAAAAAGACCTATCCTATTGCCTATCATGATAGAGTTGCTGCCATGATAAGGATTATATTAATTGGTAATGTGATGCGAGGCTGCACTATCAACTAACCAATTTGCAAAGCAGGTCAACGTATCTCTTGGTCAATTAAAAAGCAACGTTCTATTGCAAAATTTTCCACAGAGATAGAATTTCACTCAATTACTGCTATTGTTTTAGAAATTTGTTGGTTACAACATCTGTTATTTGAACTTGGTGTCTAACACTCCAAACTAGGTCTTCATTGTGATAATCTTTGCACCACCTTCATTTGGAAAAATTCAGTTTATCATCTAAGATGAAGCATGTTGATATTGACTTTTTTTCATCCGTAATAAAAATTTTCAAGTTCTCTTTTTAGTTTCCTACATTTTTCTAAGCACCAATTGCCTGACTCACTTATAAAACTACCACCTAGAGCTTGCTTCTTCACTTCTAGATTCAAACTAGGTGTACGCGATGGAATATCTATCTTACTAGGGCATAATAGTAAGAGTACAAGATAACTATGAATGCCTTTTATTTTCTTGATAATTATGTAAATTCTGTATATGTAATTATCATATTTAATTTTATTGATTACATGGTACAACTGATATAGTTATCTATAAAGCATTATTCATATGCACTCTACGCATATAGAGTTAACAACAAATTCAGTAAACTTCTTCTTTTCACACATATATTTTAATTAATATACCAAAAAAATAACCTATTTAATATAGTGAAAAAAATAACAAAAAAATCATTTTTTTCTAGGAAATTTGAGTGCTGACTCGAACTAAAAGGCTAATGACATGTGGCAAAGATAAATAAAAAAGAGGGAAAGTCTACATCATTGAGTAAGTAGGAGGATAGCTCAACAGCCTCAGCTATGTAAGAGACATACTCCCTATGAAAAGGATAGTTTCAAAAAATTACCTAGTATCAAAGGGTATAATCGGTAGTCAAACATGGTAATAGTGACCTGGAATCACAGAAGAATAAGGCTTTTTTTTTTTTTAGCTACAAACAAGGAGCAATGAGGGATAGCCACATCAGCATTCCACAATTGCAAGGATCATCCCACTAGCGCTTGCCACCTAGAAAAGGTAGGGGATAAAGTTAGGGTTAAGAGGCTTCTTACCCTCCAACATAATAAGTTTCACTATCAAGTGGATCAAGTAAAAATACCAATAACCCCATCTCAGAAGGATCACTCAATGAATAGTTGCTAGGTTTTTGGATTTACTAAAATGACTCTTATGCACACTCCAATATAATACTTATAGGTTTCTAAAATAGGTAACTTTTCACGAATCACAAAATTTCTCATCTTTAACCTCTAAGCTTATTACCATTTATAAAATTTCACGGTTTCACAACCTTAAAGCTACTGAGAATTGTTACCGAGACTTGACTTGAGCATCGGAGTGTGGTCATCGGCCACCATTAGCTCTGTCTCTAACCTCAGTTTGCTCCTAACTCACTCTCATCTTTTCTTATCACCAAAACTTGCCCAGTTATCCCCCTTCGATTTGTAGAGCACACCTCAAATTCATCTAGACACTACAATTACGAATATGAACTTATTTGTCTTAATCAGATTCATTCTAAATCCAATTAAAATAATTGGTGTTGCCTGGGTAAAGAACACAAAAAATAGTTGCATAACAGTTGTTAGGTTGGTTTTTATTTGTGTTTGAAAAAGAAGGAAGAATACTATTTCCCTATCGTTAATCTCACCATCATTAAGCAAGTTGAGGAGCATGAGCCCATTATTGAACTTGCAAGGAAGATGACAAGGACAAACAAAAGCAGTTTGTGAAGGCTTAAACCAATATCCACCAAGGAGAAGAGTTTATAATTAAGAAGCTTTTTCATGAGTTCACTGAGAAGATTTTGCACGTAATTGGTTTGCAATCATCACACTAGAGGTGTCGCAAGCAAATCGACTAACCTTTAAGCTTTAGAGGAAACACTAGAAGGCCAACAACTGAAGTGATACAAACCCCGTCAAGAATTGACGCGACCCTAATCAATTTAGTCACCAAGATCGAATCTAAACCAGGAATTGAATGGAACCTTGACCCAATGCTTAATGAAAGCACGAACCTTGGTATGTGAAGACGCCACAATCAACTATGGATGGTTTGATTGATACGTCAAAGAGTTTGTAAAGAACCAAAGAGAATTAACTCTCTCACCAATTGCATAAAAAACTTATCTGTTTATTGGATACGAGTACATTATATAAGGTTGGATACAAGAATTTTTAGAAATAAATCCTAAACCAAAAATCAAATCTGAATCTGAATCTAAACAAATAGGAAAGAATCTAAATTAAATCAGAATCTTAATCTAAGTGAATAGGAAAGAATTTAAATCAAATCAAAATCCTAATGTAAGTAAATGGGAAAGAATCTAAATCAAATCAGGATCCTAATTGGCTTAAATGCCTTACATCAATTAAAATGGAAACTAGATGATTAAAATAGAAATAACTAATTTGCTTCCCTAATAGCCTCCTTAAGATATGGGAAAGTATCTGAAAAAGGAAAATAATATATGTTCCCACCATAACGTGCAAGCCAACTCCCTATTTCATGGAAGTGATTATTTGGAAACTTCAAGAGCCTAAATCATGCATTTATCATGTGCAATTCCTTCAACGGGCCTCCACGAATTTGATTGAGCCCAAGTTGGTTGAATAAATCCATTAGATGCTTCTTTGAATTTCTTTGCTCGAGCTCTTGTAATGGGTCCGACGGGAACTTGAAT
This sequence comes from Citrus sinensis, assembly GCF_022201045.2. NCBI lineage: Eukaryota > Viridiplantae > Streptophyta > Magnoliopsida > Sapindales > Rutaceae > Citrus > Citrus sinensis. The sequence continues at coordinate 13,113,402 of NC_068556.1, forward strand.
AGGATCTAAATATGCCTCATCACATCCCATGTGCTTGTGGTAGTTTTATCCTTAATCTCATCACGAAGGCACTTGGGGGGAGCAAATAGGCTAACCCCATAGAATCCGAGTTAAAAGTACAACTTGTTTGTTCAAAAAATGAGGGATCAACTACGAACAATAGATCTATGGATAGTAGGGGAAGAAAGCGTAGCCAAAAAAAAGGAAGGAGATCTAAAGGATAAATGCAATGCTAAGAGATCTTTTTTAGAGAACCAAGGTGCCCTTTAGGAGATCTTAGAAAAGTTTTATTTTTCAGACACTCAAGTGCATAAAATCTTAGAGAAGGATAGCTCTATCATCAAGGATCAAGCACATATCATTTACCATTCGTCATTCACCATAGAGATTTGATTGCTCCTAACTGACTTTAACAAACCTCAAATCTTAAAGTGTGTGGGTACACATACTAAGCTTAGAGTGGGAGAAAAGGCTATGTATCACATATTTACACATACTCTCACGAATCCAGCTAGGTCTTGATTTAGGTCTCTAAGTCTTAGGAGCATAGCCATTATGGATCATCTCCCCTCTCAATTCATTCAAGGGTTTCACTTCTCGTTAGAATAAATCCTCTTCCAAGCTTGCCTTTTCAAGCAAAGAAAAATGAAGTCACTGGTTATTTTTGTCAATCGTTTCCACCCAAGAGGTTTGGGCTATTAGTGCCTTTGGGCATAAAAATGTATTGGCTTGCTTCATAAAGAGCCTTCGGGGAGAGAAGTAGTAGATATACTTTTAAGAAAGACATGTCATTAACATATGGCGAGGTTAGAACAAGGGCTTTGCGATAAATTGAATGTGAAGATAGTGCCCTACAAAAGTATAAGTGATACGAACCTTGCCAAGAATTAGTGCAACCCTAATCAATTTAGCCTCCAAGATTGAATCTAAACCTTAAATTGAATGGAGCCTCAACCTCATGCTTAATAAAAGCACGAACGCTGGCTGCGATAGTTGATATGTGAGAATACGATAGCTGAGTCAAGAGTTTGAACGCCATAGAAATTCGATAAGTTCAAAGAGTTTGACATCGAAGATAAAGTGTATACAACCCCTGGGGAATTGACTTTAGTAAAACAAGACAAAGTAGTATAACGGGAAAATATTTTCCATACTAGATGCTATGTTTAAGACAAAGTATATAGTTTTATTATTGATGAAGAAAGTTGTAATGTTGTTAGTACTATCATGGTGGAGAAGTTAGGGCTTCTAACACTTAAACATCTATGGCCTTACAAACTACAGTGGTTGAATGATAGTGGTGAGGTGAAAGTGAACAAGCAGGTGCTAGTGACTTTTTAGATTAGCAAGTATGAAGATAAGGTGTTGTGTGATGAAATACCAATGCAGGCTGGACACTTGTTACTTGGGCGGCCTTGGCAATTCGACAGACATGTGAAGCATGATAGCTTCACCAATAAATATTCATTTGTATTTAATCAATGCAACATCACTCTTGTTCCATTGACACCAAAGCAAGTTTATGGAGACCAAGTGAGCCTACAGAGAGAGAGTGAGCAAAAGAGATCGAGAAAAATGAGAGAGAAAAAGCCAAGAAAATTACGACCATTGAGATGAAATCAGAGAGAAAATAAAAGAATTTCTATGCAAGAGCAAGTGAGATAAAAGAAAAAAAAAGTGTTGTTTTCACAATAGCCAATGATTGTACTTTTGTACAAAGAGGCATTTTTAAACACTAACAAACTTGACCATACTTTGCCTAGTTCAATTACTTCTCTCTTGCAAGAATATGAGGATGTCTTTCTCGAGGAAACAACACATGGTTTACTTCCAATCATAGGGATTGAGCATCAGATTGATTTCGTACCTGGTGCAACCATTCCAAATTGACCAGCCTATAGGAGCAACTCGGAGGAGACAAAAGAGCTTTAATGATAGGTTAATAAATTGATGGAAAAGAGGTACGTGAGAGAAAGCATGAGTGCATGTGCAGTTTCAGTTTTATTAGTTCCTAAGAAGGATTGAACGTGGAGGATATGTGTTGACTGTTGAGTCATCAATAATATAACGGTAAAGTATCGACATCCCATTCCTAGGCTAGATGATATGCTTGATGAATTGCATGGGTCTTGTGCATTTTCTAAAATTGACCTAAAAAGTGGATATCACCATATTAGAATGAAAGAAGGAGATGAATAGAAAACTATCTTCAAAACAAAATATGGTTTGTATGAATGTTTAGTCATGCATTTTGGTCTGACTGATGCCCTGAGTACTTTTATGACACTTTTGAATCATATTTGCGAGCTTTTATTAGCAAGTTTGTTGTTGTTTATTTTGATGATATCCTCATATATAGCAAAACTTGGACGAACATGTAGTACATTTAAAATCTATTTTAGATGTGCCTGTAACACTCCACTATATTATTTACTTTAAAATGTTTAAAAACACAGTTACTTTTAATATAAATACGAATTCTAAAAGTTTAGCACAATCCAACAAAACTTTCTTACAGAAAAGTAAGAGTCATATAGAGATTTTATCAGAGCCATACTTGTCCTTGAAAATCTTCTGTTTTCTAAATTTTCATTTTTCATGCTCAAAATGGTATGATTTAAGTCTTTTTCTATTTTAATCTTTAGTCTTCAGGCACAGAGAGTGAACTTCTCATTCATGGCTTCTACTTCATCTTCTACTCCTGTTACTCTTTCTTTGCCCAAATCTTGCACTTCTCATACCACTAATAAGATTGAAAACCTTGTCGAATATTCCTACATCCCTGAATCTGCCCAAATTAGTGAGTCATCCTACCCTCTCATCAGCCCTTATCAGTTGTACAAACGCCCCAATTCCATTACCTGCAGTATTCGTACCCTCATCTCTACCCGATGACCTCACCCTAAAGAATATATCCAGTCTTCTCGCTTGGATCAGTGTGCTCTCCAAGCCACCTCTGCTGAGCAATATGTCACCCTGGAGATTCCCTCCGAGTTGCTTTCAAATTGGAAACGAGAAGGATATACTCATCTTCATCTTGGAGGCATAAGATTAATCCTTACTCTTCATGGTAGAAAAGGATTACCGGTTACCGCTCGCCTTGCCATGCTTGATACCCAGTTTAAACAATACCAAGATGCTGTTATTGGCACTGTCCTTACCACTCTCCATGCAGGAAGTGTCTTACTCACCTTCTACCCAAACTTCAACCTTTCTCTCCAAGACCCCAATTTGCCCACAACCTTGAAAGTCCAAGTTCAGATCCAAGGTGTTGAACAAATTTTTTCTGCCAAAATTGCCACCCTACACCACCAATTGGTCTATAGGCTTCAAAATCATGCCTTAGATCTCCCCACTCCAGAACACCATTCTGATACCCTCATGGTATTAGCCGAATATGACCAGATCCCAACCATAATCCAAATCCCAAGACAAATTCCCCGTCATGAGCTCATCAAGCTTATGCCTCTTGAATGGATCTCCAACTATGAACAGTTCCATAACAATACAGCTCCAATTCAGACATCTGAAAGTATGTTTGAAAGATGCCAAGATGGAACAGTCTGAATGACCTTTAAACCACCTCCCAGTGCTCCACAAGAGCCTCCTCGACTCTCCTTTATCTATTCCTCAATGATCACAACTGTTCAGATAGCCCAAGAAGACCTGCCCATTACAGGGTTCAATTCTGACGGCTACCCTGTATATCCAGCAAAGCAAAATGGACATTTCCTATGGGAAGTCCTAGGCTCAGGTATGTGTGACCCAAATTGTCCCTGCTGGAATGATTGGGAAGAGGATGATGATTATTCCACAAGGAAAAAGAAACCCAAAAAGAAAAAATCTCTTGTCTCATGTCACCATTGTGACCCCAAACCACCACAAGATCCTCCACCTCCACCAGCTCCATTACCCATTTACAAAAAGGAACTCAAATGGATTGCAAAGCATTGCAAATCTGAGACTCCATCACCAATCCCACTTCCAACACCACCACTGACTTGTATGATGTTTTCGTCCACTTCTTCAGACTATTCTTCCTCTTTTCTCCTTTAGAAACCCATACTGACTCCCAACAAAATGTTATGTCCAAACCCTTTGTCCCTTCACCAATTACCTCATCCGGCCACCTAGAACCTCCCAAACCTTTTGAATCAGTTCTCAACTGGCAAACTCAAAATGCCAGAGCTCAGAATGATACTTTGTTGAATATCAATTCCAAAGTTGAAAAAATCAATTTACGAACTGAACAGATTAAGACAAAAGTTGACTCCATCGCTGCACAGATGCAGCAGATCCACCACAATCTCAAGTCTAGAATTGCTCAGCTCGATTCTGAGTTGAGCAATACTATGCTCAACCCAGCATAGTATTGCTCATGACCAAAAAGAAAGGGAGATCAGACGCTTACAAGCTGAGCTTGTTTAGATTGAATCTGAAAAACAAAGACCTACCCTTTTTATCACATCCCCTCCTATCCCTTCCATCGATCCCACTTATCATCCATTTGCCTCTATGTTTTCCCCTATCTGACAGTATGATCCTTCCAAGTTATTTGGTATGACTCATACTCTTTTTCGGGATAATCCATTGCCACCACCACCGAAACCTAAACCAAAGCCTAAACCCCAACCACGACCCGTCACATTACATCCGTCCTCCATTTCTATCCCTGGCCAACAATCCCCTGGTTATACGCTGACGCCAGTACCCCCACCAGTACCTCCATCACCTCCTTTATCCCAACCTCCTCCTCAATCCAAGGATAAAGAACCAATGCACCAGTTTAGTGCCCACACAGTAGACCACTCCTCTATTACAGATGACCAAACTTCTGATTCAAATCTAGCTGTTTCTGATAGCCATACCGAGACTGACACAGACTCTTTAGCATCCACTACTGACTCTGAAAAGTCCTATGCTGATATCACCAGAATCTTAATGGCTCAACCTGATCAATCTGCCCCAGGCCACACCTCTCATACAGAACCATATGTTGATATTCCCTCAGACATTGACCAAGAGATGCCTGAATCTTCTACCAGAAACCAACCTCCTCCAGCCTAAACTCAATCCAGTCCACCCAATCAAAAATCGTCGAATGGTCCATGGTTCACATTTGATGGTCTTCCATCTCACAAATGGCGTGACCGACTTAATGAAATGTCCGCCTGGATTGACCTCGAAATGCTACGACCAAGAGCCACAACTTAATCAGTCCTTAGAGAATTTGCTACTCGTTTTACGGGTGCTATAAGAGATTGGTTTGATTCTTTAGGGCGATACTGCCAATTACAGTTTGTTGATCTCCCAGAAGTCTCAAGCGCTCTTGCGGTTCTCCATGATCAATTCCTTGGAGACCCCTCTGCAGTCTTTGAAGCTGCATGCCGAGACTATCTCAACATGAAATGTTGTTCCCTTAATGCTAAGGATCTTGATTTCCATTACAAGCGAATGTCCCTACTGTTCTATAAGCTTAATGGATTCAATGAGCCAACATTAAAGCATGTCTTTCTGGCCTCCCTACCAGACGAACTCCAACCAGACATACAAAGACAACTCACCGCATCCAATCTTGTTCTTGACAACATCTCTCTCGGCAAAATCTTTCAGCTTGCCAAAACCTGTCTTGACAAACTTTGCGAGCAAAAACAGTTTTTCAAAGAACTGTTGAAAGATAAAGAACCATTCCGGAGTGCTTGCAAAAAGCCTTATTTGCAGATCAAATGTCAGAAGAAAAAAGATTGTGATTGCAGTTCTAAGAAGAAAAGACATTTTAGGAAATTCAAAAATCCAGATCATTCATCCAGACCTCGCAGATCCAGAAAGCCTTACAGATTCTTCCGAAAGAAGTCATCTTCTTCCAAAGATTTTAAACGGAGAAAATCAAGCAGATATTTCATCTGCAAGAAGAAAGGCCATTATGCCAAAGATTGTCCCAACAAACGGGAAAAATCTATTCAGTTAGTTGAGCATCTCCAAGCCACTACAGATTATTCTCCAGACAAGGATGAACTGGAATTCTACTTCTCTGAACAAGATGAACCCAATGATGAAACAGTGTTCGCACTACAGAATTCTTCCGATGACTCCGACAGTGATCAGTCCCAAGTCATTTTCCACCAACAGTTACTGTCTCTTGACACTACTGTTCCCATACCATCCATCAAACTCCAGATCTTGCCCTCAAAATTCCAAAGGCTCGTTCCAGCAATTGGTCTCATATACACTGGTGCCCAACGAAGTATGTTAAACCCACATATTCTTTCACCAAATCAAACACCTTCAAATCCTTCCCACTGGAATTCGAGTAAAGTCCATGTTCAAACCTTTCACAGACATTCTGAAACTCTACAATCTGTCTGAAACCCCCCAGTCCTACCAGGATATTTCCACCAAACTTTTTAGTTTCTGTCCAAAGTCCCATTCTGAGTTCACCCATCCAAACCCATTGTGGAAAAATAAGTCTTTCTTCATTAAGTTACCTTTCAAACTCAATGAAGATATTAACCCAACCAAAGCTACCCACCCAGGAATGAGTCCTTCTGACTTACTCCTAGCCCAACAAGAATGTTCCCAATTGTTAGCCCAAGGTCTAATTGAATCCACGAATTCTCAATGGGCTTGCCAAGCCTTTTATGTTGAAAAGCATTCTGAAATTGTCCGAGGAAAGAAACGCCTAGTCATTGACTACCAGCCATTAAACATGTTTTTGCAAGATGACAAGTTTCCCTTGCCCCATAGACAAAGCATGTTTACTTTTCTCAAAAATGCCCAGATCTTTTCAAAATTTAATTTAAAATCAGGCTTCTGGCAATTAGGCACTGAACCCTCTGAACGTTACAAAACTGCTTTCTGTATCCCAAATGCCCATTTCCAATGGACAGTCCTTCCTTTCGGCCTCAAAACTGCCCCATCCATTTTTCAAAAATCCATGGTCCATATCTTTCAGCCCATCCTGCATCATGTATTGATTTACATTGACGATATCTTGCTTTTTTCAGGATCACATGATGAATATCGCCAGCTGTTAACTCAATTCTATGATATTGTCCAAAATCATGGAATTATACTGTCTGCCAAGAAAAGCACCATTGCTACGGAGAACATTGAATTTCTTGGCATGATCATAAAAGATGGCTATTATCAGCCAGGAAAACACATTGCCCAAGAGTTGCTTCACTTTCCAGATCAGCAACTTTCCAAAAAGCAAGTTCAACAGTTTCTCGGCATCATCAATTATATCAGAGACTTCATCCCACATGTGGACCATTACACTCGCCACCTCTCAGCTTTATTAAAAAAGAAACCCCCAAAATGGAATGCTGACCACACAAATGCTGTCACTACTCTTAAGCAAATTGCGCAAAATCCGCTTCCTTTAAAGTTGATTACTGATGGAAAGCGCATATTACAGACAGACGCAAGTGATGAATTATGGGGTGCCAGCCTCCTTGAAGAAATCAATGGAAAGGAACACTTTATCACCTACGCTAGTGGACAATTTTCTGACACACAGAAGCATTACCATAGCGTGTTCAAAGAAATCTTAGCGGTAAATAATGGCATCAAAAAGTTTGAGTATCATCTGATTGGACACCATTTTCTCATCCGAATGGATAGTTCGGCCTTCCCCAATATTCTCAATTTCAAAGGTAAAACTATTCCCGAAAAGATGTTACTCCGATTAAAAGATTGGTTTTCTAAATATGAATTTTTGGTCAAGCATATAAAGGGATCCCATAACCTTATCCTGATATGCTATCCAGACTCTCAAAACCAGAAAAACCTCACTCTGTTTTCCACTACATACCATTTTCCAATCATCTCCATGGCTACATCACTACCCCCAGAAGCTCTCACCAAGAAAACTTTTCCCTTTAACAAAAATTTTTCTTCTGCCTTTGCCATCCAAGAATTTGCAAAGAAAGCTCTCTTTCGCTTCTTCATGAAAGCCTACCTTGTCACAGAACCCTTTCCATTTTCCACCTTCCACCCAGAAAATCTATTTCTTACAGGTTTAACCCTTGATCCATCCAGAGAAACCACTGAAGATGTGTTATGGTACATATGGTGCCTAACAGTCCTTTATGCCACCAAGTTAGTCCTACCAATCGCTCCCACTTTAGAACATCTTCTTAATCCGGACAAAGCCACCCCTCTTACCTGTATACTACTTGAATGGTTTTCCCCCATCCCATGGTGGAGAAAGAAGCTACAACAACTGTCAGAGATTTACAATCTTGAACGTATGCCTGTCTCTGAAGCACAACTGTTTACCTCAGTTTTTATCATCCACAGGCCATACTTCCAACATCTAGACACAAATCTCTTTTGGACTCAAGACCAGGTATATGAATGGTTTACTGCCCCTTACCCAGCTATCATTGACAATGAAATCCAATCCAACCTGCACAATTATCTTTGTCAATTAAACCACCAAACTCCACCACACAAAGACATCTTCCACACCTCCTTAGGACCACAACACAATCTCATCATGATCCCCACTCCATCCGCCATATCTAAATCAAAGTCCACAGGCATCATCATTAAAGAAGAAAAACCAGACTACACCGACTTCCTTTACCAAGACTCACAAGACCCATGGGAAGAATTCCTTCTCCTCAGTCAACATCTCCAACAATTTCCACAACCAATCATGTATGAACCAGGATCATCATCTCAACCCTCCAAAGTTGACAAGGCCACTCAAATGCCTAGTCCTAAGTCCCAGTCATCACCCTCCAAACCAGGATGCCGAAAAGATTCTCCTTATCCACCTAGCCGTGGTCCCCACTATAAGCATCCAAAGCTCTCCAAAACCTTTTTCCCACCAACCCCTTGTGACAATCCCTATGAAACAGAAAGCTCATCAGAAGACGACTACATGAATCTCCGCTCTCCATAAAGTAGTTTGTCTTGTTGTAATCATTATGTCTTGCTTTATGCTTTTGTCTTGTATAATTATTAAAGTTTGCTTTTGTCAAAGTCATGCTTTAATTATTAAAGCACACTTTGTCACTTTGTAATAATTAAAGTTGTGTCATGATGTATCTTTTACTTTTCCTTTTGTAAAAGATAGGGGTCCTGTCCTATCTCCCCGAGAATTCTCTTATATAAAGAATTCTCCCCTCCCTTGTAAGATAGAGAAGTTTTCCAAGAAATAAACTCGTGTGTTTTCAAAACATCATGAATTTCTAAACTCTCTTCTCTCTCTCTGCAAATGAAGTTCTAAAGAAAGAAAAAGAATAAAGAATTAAATTTGTTCATTTTGAAAACTTAAGGAAGTATACTCTGCACTTGCCTTTTGCAAGGATCCTGTGCATCAGAAAACTTTTTCATAATTTCTTATCTGGTTTGGTACCCTATTTTAGACTAAAGGAAAGTCTGTTTTGGGTTGTATAACCCGAGATGAAAATGTTTTAAAGTTTTTTGATCTCAGAGGTATATCGGCTGGAAACCCGAACTTGCGGACTACCGGTCCAAAGTACAATTTTAACTGTTGTAGTTCTAGTATAACAACGCCACGTATTCTCACTGATCTCTTTCAAGTACAGTTTTAACTGTTGTAGTTCTGGTATAACAACGCCACGTATTCTCGCTGATCTCTTTGGTATCAGAGCCAAGATACTTATTTTTATTAACACAAAGTTGAGCCCATCATAAAATCCCAAGGTCGGTTATGCCCATATGCACTTATTTTTATTAACACAAAGCTGAGCCCATCATAAAATCCCAAGGTCGGTTATGCCCATATGCACTTCATCTTGATTAGGACTTGGCGCTAGCTTGCCTTACTCATCGTTACCTAGAATGTAAGGACTTAGTGAGCTAATGCCCAGTAAGATAACACTTTGATGCATGTATAAATTATGATGCAGATGAATGACCATAATAAGCTCTTAAAATAAACTTAGAAGATATATAAAAAAAAAAAAACAACTTTATTTGGGCCCTAGGTATGTTACACTACAAGGCTGGCACATTTACTCTTTAAACAATATGTCCTTGGGCCTCATTAGTTGATCTTTTGGGTGTTAAGAATCGCCTTCCCTAAAATATTTCTTTCAACTTAGCTTTAAGGGCTTGCCCTCCTTCGAACTTTGCCACCTAGTAGTACAACCACCTATTTTTCATAAATTCATTTTCTGAAACGTCTTCATCATAATGTAGTCCATGATATGCATGCATCCAATGCAACTTATAACATTTGAAATTCCTCGATGCATAACAAAATCAACACACAACATTATTTAAAAACAAAAGTCTTTAGTATAGGCGGCATAGCCAACCATAGTATAATTAAGTATAAGTATCACACATTAGGCGGCAGAGCCGACCATAGCATCACATATTAGGCGGCAGAGTCGACCATGACATCACATATTAGGCGGCATGGCCGACCATATAAAGATTTAGAATATAACTAATCACACTATAATAGCCAACATAATATAAAGGGATTGTTAAAACTGAACTTAAGTATAAATAATTTTGTCCTTATATTGCAGTTGAAATGTTACTTACCTCTTGATCTTGACTTCTCTAGACCTTTCTAAGTTAAGGATTCCTTTACTCTTGTTATTATGACTTAAAATAGAAGGGAATGAAATTTCTAGGTTACATTGAAAATGAGAGTTGGTGGGGGGTATTTATAACTCTTGATCAATAGTTGAGATTAACCTTCATAAATAACTTACTAAATTCTAGAATTCTTTAACTTTCTCTACACTTCTTCTTACATCATCGCTTATGTCATCGCCTATGTTATCATTTCTTATGTTATTGCTTATGTCATCATTCCTTAAAATTAAATATTATAAACTCAAGGGGTTTGTTAGCTTAAAAACTAAATTCTACTATATTTAAGAAAATTGTACCTCACAATTTCCTCCCCCCTTTTTAAAAATTTCGTCCTCGAAATTTACTTACTGAATAGCTCAGGATGCTTATTCTTCATTTCTTCTTTGACTAAAGGGATCTTCTTGTTCCTTACCTCCTTTATCTTTTTATCAAGAATTTTAATTGGACGTTCTTCATAAGTTAAGTCTTCTTCTAGTTGAAGAGGCTTGTAATCTAGCACATGAGAGGAGTCTGGAACATATTTCTTTAACATGGAGACATGAAAGACATTATGTATTCTTGATAACGATGGTAGGAGGGCAAGTCGGTAGGAAACATTCCCGACACGATCGAGTATTTCAAATGGCCCAATAAACATTGGGCTTAATTTTTCCTTATTCCAAAATCTCATCAATCCTTTTACTGGGGCAACTTTTAGAAATACCTTATCACCAACTTGAAATTCCAAAGGCCTTCGCCTTTTATCAGCATAACGTTTCTGTCGACTTTGAGTTGCCTGCATTCTTTGACGTATTTTCTCAATTGCTTCAAATGAGGCAGTAATTAAGTCGGGTCCAAGATGCCTTCGCTCGCCCATCTCATCCCAATGAATAGGCGATCTACATTTTCTACCATATAGAGCTTCATATGGTGCCATGCCAATTGTTGCTTGGTAGCTATTATTGTAGCCAAATTCAAGTAATGGTATATACTTGCTCCATGATCCTTGAAAGTCGATAGCACATCCTCGCAACATACCTTCAAGTGTCTGAATCATTCTTTCTGATTGGCCGTTTGTTTGAGGGTGAAATGTTGTACTGAACTTCAATCTTGTCCCCATAGCCTTATGTAACTTTTCCCAGAATGTCGAAGTAAACCGTGCATCTTGGTAAGAAATAATAGAAATGGGCACACCATGTAGTCTTACTATCTCCTTTACATATATTTCTGCAAGCTGGTCCATGGTGTATGTCATTCGAATAGGCAAGAAGTGAGTAGACTTTGTAAGTCGATCGACGATCACCCAAATGGCATCATGCATTTTAGTAGTTTTTGGAAGATCAACGACGGAGTCCATCGTGATTTCTTCCCATTTCCATTGAGGGATTTGATTGGATTGCAAAAGTCCTGCTGGTCTCTGGTGCTCCGCTTTGATTTGTTGACAAGTGAGACATTTTGCCACGAACTCCACTATATCTTTCTTCATTCCAGGGCACCAATAATGCTTATTTAAGTCTTTGTACATTTTTGTTGTGCCAGGGTGAAGTGAATATAGAGTTGTGTGAGCTTCAAGTAGAATTTCTTTCTTTATATCTTTTAGCACACATATCCTGTCTTTGAACAAGATGATTCCCCTCTCTGACTTTTTAAACGACATATCCTTTGAGTTGGCTTCTATCTTCAAGTTCTTCAAGTAGGAATCGCTTTCTTGCCCCTCTTTAATCTTTTCTAATAAAGTTGAACAAAGTGTCATGTTGGTTAATTTTCCTGCTACTAGCTTGATTTCTGTCTTGCAAATGTCATCTTGTAATGGCTTAAGTAGAATCCTTGAAGCTGACATGCTTGACTTTCTACTTAGTGCATCTGCTACCACGTTTGCATTTCCAGGATGATAGTTTTTTTCACAATCGTAGTCCTTGAGAAGCTCTAGCCAACGCCGTTGTTGCATATTTAACTCCTTTTGTGTAAAGAAGTATTTGAGGCTCTTGTGATCAGTGCCATTGTAAATCTTACAATGTGCCCCCATTAAATAGTGATGCCATATTTTTAATGAGTGCACCACCGCTGCAAACTCCAAATCATGCGTTGGATAATTTTTCTCATATTCCTTCAATTGTCTGAAAGCGTATGCAATGACTTTCCCATTTTGCATGAGGACACATCCTATGCCATTTTTGGAGGCATTGCTAGAATTGGAGTTGTAATCAGTTGTCGTTTTAGTTCTTAAAAGCTTTTCTCGCATTCTGGAGTCCATACAAACTTAGCATTTTTCTTTGTCAACTGGGTCAGTGGCATCGCGATCTTCAAGAAACCTTCCACAAATCTTCTAACTTCTTTGGCATTAGTCGGTCTGGACCATTGGCTTACAGCTTCCACCTTCGAGGGGTCTACTGAAATTCTATCCTTAGACACGACGTGTTCTAGGAATGTTACTTTCTCAAGCCAAAACTCACATTTCTTGAGTTTTGCATAAAGTTGCTTCTCCTTCAAGGTCTGAAGAGTAATCCTTAAGTGCTCAGCATGCTCTTCCTTTGATCGTGAGTAAACCAAAATATCATCGATGAATACCACTATGAATTTGTCTAGGTAGTCTTTAAATACCCTGTTCGTGAGGTCTATGAAGGCTGCTGGGGCATTAGTTAGACCAAATGGCATGACGACAAACTCATAGTGTCCATAACGTGTTCTGAATGCTGTTTTAGGAATATCTTCTTCCTTAATTCTCAACTGGTGATATCCTGATCGTAGATCATCTTTGAAAATACTGCTGCTCTTTGCAACTGATCAAACAAGTCATTAATGCGTGGAAGCGGGTACTTGTTCTTGATAGTTACCTTATTTAGCTCTCGATAGTCGATGCACAATCGCATTGATCCATCCTTCTTTTTTATGAACAATACTGGTGCTCCCCATGATGAATGGCTTGGGCATATGTAGCCTTTGTCTAGTAATTCTTGCAATGGACTCTTTAACTCCTTTAGTTCTGATGGGGCCATCATATAGGGCGCCTTTGAAATTGAAGCAATTCTTGGTAGCAAATCGATTTTGAATTCAATTTCTCGATCCGGTGGCATTCTTGTGAGTTCTTTAGGAAAGACCTCATGAAATTCATTCAC